>NC_132890.1:31131518-31231518 GCF_030463535.1 Salminus brasiliensis
CACCTCGTTGTAGTTCTATTTAGTCTAATTACAGACTGTAGTCCATCTGCTTCTCTGCATACCTTGTTAGCCTCCTCTAACCCTGTTCTTTAATGGTCAGGACCCCACAAAACCACCTGAGAGCAGGTATTATTTGGGTGGTGGCTTATTCTCAACACTGCAGTGACACTGACGTGGTGGTGGTGGGTTAGTGTGTGTTGCACGGGTACAAGCGGATCACACACTGCAGTGGTGGTGCACTGTTCTACTGTGCAGCGACTCCTACTCAAATATAACCTTCGTTAAAGAGTCATCAGAGGAACACCCATCGTCAGAAACACATGGGAATATTTACTCATCTCATTTACTACACTGTATGGACAAAAGTATTGGGACATCCCATTTTAAACCCATAGGCATTAGTATGGAGTTGGTCCCCCTTTGCAGCTCTAACAGCAGGTCTGAAGCTTGCTCTGGAGTTGAGACAGCAGAGCATTGGAGACTTTTATGCACTATGAGCTGAGCTCAGCACTCGGGTAACTTTACGTGGTCTGACACTCGGTGGCTGAGCTGCTCTCTGTGGTTTCTAAACGCTTCCACTGTTCAATAATAATACCACTCACAGCTGATGGTGAAAGATCTAGGTGGGAAGAAATTTCACCAGCTGACTTCTTGTTGTTGCAGCAATTCAGTGGAGTTCAGTGAGCTCTTTAGAACCACCCATTCTTTACTAATCTGTATAAAGGCAGACTGCATGGCTAGGTGCTTGATTTTTATACACATGAGGCAATGAGGCTAAATGAAACACCTGAATTCAGTGATTAAGAGGTGCGTCCCCATACTTTTGTCCATATCGTGTAGCTACTAAGGGCGTTTCACACTTCTCCATGTTTGGAAACGGCTCAACCTTGGTGTGAACTAGGTGTGAAAACAGCCTTAATACTTTAAACTAAACCCACTTAACTGTTTTTGTTTTCCAGTCCAGCACTGGCAGCGTACATCTTGACCCCAAACGCTCATTCTTGTCACAGCGTGCAGGGCAGGCAACCGCTCGCAAAAGTTTGTTTCCTGACGGATTGGCAAAAAAATCTATAAATCACAGAAGTACATATGCTCTGATGTTTGTTTCTGAGGCTGAGATGATCCCAAATACAGGCAGCTCAAAGCCATAGTCCCACAAACCTGAGCTATGCTGTGACGCTTTTAGGGAAAGTAAAGCCAGACCAAGCGTACAAGTCAATGGAAAACACAATTTTGAGAAAGCGCTCAAGCTGAAAATGCTTAAATCAATATTTATCTAAAACAAAACAATACCATTCCAGGACTGTGTGTGTCCCACAAATGCTTAAATCTATTTCTTCTTCTTGCTGAGGCCTACTGAGATTTTGTTCTACGTACTGATCCTCGCTCTGTCTGTGTCTGGATTGAGCGGCAAAGAGACAAAAGTTAGTTGCTTTTAAATAGTGAAAGTTGATGAAACTCACACAGCATGCTACAATTATGCCTATTAATGTTGATTTATGCTGACTATTCCTTTATGTATGAAAATGAAGACATTCATTTTAAATGTAACCTTCCCTGCTCACATACTTGCATGTATCCTTTACGTTGGTGTGGATGTTAAGCAAAACATTCACTAGAGGGCAAATCAGAGTCCAAAATGCTTGTGGACAACTATAGTGTTCTAAGGCGCTGCCACTATGATTCAGATCGCTTGCCATCAGCAGCCGGAGTCTGAGAGAGCGCTATTGGCCTTGCTCACTCAGGGGTGGGTTGATGTCACCTCTCCACATCTCTCCTAGTGGCATCCACAGGCATCTGTAAGCTGTTGTATCGGAGCTGGATAGCCGTGTTTTCTCCCAGAGCGCTGGCCACCTAGCGATGCTGCATTAGCGGCGTATTGAAAAGAGGCGATGACTAAGCGCACAGGGCACCCATCTAGTGTTGGGAGCATTGCTAGTGAAAGGTACAGTTTACGGGGCATTGGGTAATCTAAATTCTAAATAAATTCAGAATAAATATAAGAAATAAATGTATTTTGTTTTCTAATTTTGCCACATTTTTTAAACCAATTTAGAAGGCCAATTAGCCAATTACCCAATCTCTGTTTTTGTGAACTCCCCCGTTATATATAAAAACAAACGTTTTTTTTTTATGGTGGAGGAGGCTATGATAATGTCCTTACTATAAAAAAGATAAAAGGCAGCGGTGTAAACAGCTGTAAACAGTGTAAAAGTTCCACCGTCAATTTCTTCTCTGCTTCTGTATCGGTATTTAATGTTGAGCATGCATTAGCCTTTACTGTCAGCAACTGAGGCCTACTGTCAGCCAACTTCTTCTCGTTTATCCATATCTGATGTCCTGCAAACATGGACGTGAACACTGTGCGATCTTTGACGAAACAATGAATTCCACAAGTATATCGAAAAAGCCTCAAACACCCTCAAACTGAAGAGACATTGGGCCATGTAACAGGATAATGATCCAAAGCACACAAGGAAATCAACTAAAGCATGGTTGAAAAAAATGATATGTGTCTGAGTTGTGGCCCTTAACCATACTGAGATGCTGTGGCATAACCTGAAGAGGGATGTGCTTGCAAAGTATCCTAGAAATACTGCAGAAACATCTGCAGGGAGGAATGGTCCAACATTCCTCCTCAGCATTGTGCAACTCATTTTGCACAAAAGAAAAAAGATCTATTGTTTATTTTTAAGGATTCAATGATTCACTTACTTTTTCTAGCCTGCATTGTGAGTGTTTGTTTAGTTAGATTGTGTTTGACCAGGCCAGGTTTAATTAGTGATTATTTTTATAATTAAAAAGTCATTCTGTGGCATTGTGCATTTGCTGGATTGAAATACAACAAGCAAGGCAACTGACACCAAACCACCACACAGTGCTGTATCCATGCCATCAGGACCATGGTTCAAGATCAGCCCTGTGTATCTCCTTATGGAAGACCAACACGAGCGGTCTTCACCATCACCTCTCTTTCTTCTCTTCTGCTTAGACATCATGGCTGACCCATTTGTCATCTCTAAACACCCCTCCTCCTCCTCCTGCGCCCCCCCCCCCCCCCCCCGCCCCCCAGCTGCCCTTATTACCCACAATATCATCCGTTAAATCATAAAGGATTCATGACACTGCTGTCAATTAGGACACATTGCTTCAGTGTCAGGCGTCGTAACATAGATAAAATTTTATGTTGCTTTCAGAAACTAAACGTCAGTTACGGCTGATGAGAAATGCAGTTCAGAGCTCTCTCTCTCTCTCTCTCTCTCTCTCTCTCTCTCGCGCGCTCTCTTGCTCTCTCGCATGCTCTCTCTCTTGCTCTCTTTGTCTCTGCCCTGGTCCCTTTGGCTATGGCTGCTGTCACAGAAGTAAATAAGCATGGTGCTGCTCAGTTGTTTGCCAAACTGTTCAAAGTACCCAGGGGAACGACAACAAATGCTGTCGGGAGGAAACGAAGATGGACACAAATGATTCATTTAACAAAAAAAAAAAAAAAAAAACAATAAAAAAATGACAATGAAAGGCAGAGATATTCCTCTGCTGTTTCGGTGGTGCTGGTGACTAACTAGCTCATGAGTCTGAAACTGCAGGAGAACCTGCTCGGACGTTCACCAGCCAATTGCAGGACAGCTGAAGCGACGGCGAGCATTCTGAATTCTACTGACGGGCAAAAGCCACTTGTTGGTTGATTTATGAGGTTTTCCACCCCTGTTGCAGACAGAATTTAGGCTAAGCTGGATACAGGCTGAGAAGGACAGTTAGGAAGCACTATGCTCCAGATACATCGCTATAGGGAGACACCCTCCTGCCCCCCATTTAGACAGTATATAGGCTTGAACCAGCAATCGCCAGGCCAAAGCTTGCTACTCTTCCAGTTAGACCACAGCTAATCCTTACCCTAGTGTACATGGGGCTACCAAAGTAGTGGGCAGACACTTCAGTGTCCGGTGAGCAATTGGGGGTTAGGTGTCTTACTCAAGGGCACACCTCAAGAGGCCTATATGGGTAGCAGAAAGTTTGGTCCATGGGTTACTCCACATATGGATGCCCACCACCAGGTTGTCCCATGTGAGATTAGCATGGCCTGTAACGATGTAACAACACATGTACAAACCCACTCAGAGTCCATGCCCACCTGGAACCCACCCAACCCACATTCCACCCATGTGAGCCCCACATGAGCATGCTGGCTGGGGCACCTCAGCTGTGAATGGTGAATGCTGAGGGAGGGGAAAGTGCCGCAGTAAATCTGACGCTTTGCACCATGGCAGTATGTAGGCATGTAAATGAAACGTTGCTATGGTGAAAGCAGCAAGTTTTTGCCATTGGTTATAAAGATGGACGCAACAGCGTTGTGCCTCGGGGCTCATCCTGCACTCCGAGAGTGTATTACAAATGATATTTTGTTTTTCTCCCTTTAAACAGGCAGAAATCTGGGAGGGCTCGTCCCCCCTCTACAGTTCTGTCTCTGTCTTACACCGTAGTTGTAAGAAACTGTAGACTTAGGCATAAAAGTGCTCATTATATCATGGAAATCATCTCAGAGGGCCGCACTGTAAAGCTTTACACAGGTATAATTGGCTACTACGGATTCCTGTATCCCCTTAAAGGTCCCCAGTCATTAGCGCATAACTTCCCAAACTTCGTTAACTCGAGTCATCTCACCTTCTTTGTACTTTCCACCGATTTAAAGTACACAACAGAGTCGCGCTAATGAGTCTCATCTCATTGGCCGCCTCTGCCTAAACCCACAATGCTTTGCTGTGCATGTCCCCCCGCAGGGCGTTAATGACTTGCCGAGGCAGAGTTACCACATCTCTTACTTTGTTCTTTAACGTAACCTCCGGAAATCTCATTAATTCTTTCGTAATTGCAACAGCTCGGGCCGTCCGGCGACCGGTGGCGAGAGAAGTGGGGAGATAACATCGGCAGGATCGCAGGCAGGCCCGTCCTGCTAACGAGCGTGCCGTCCTGAAGTAGTCTAGGTAATTAATCATTTACATAGTCCAACTGTCACCTGCGAGGTCACCGCCGCGCTCCCCACCCATGGCCGGCTTATTAAAATGCTAATCGATGAAAATGCTAGCCTGTTCCAGTGGGCTGCGAATCTTTCTCATTATCGGCATCTTCCTTTTTTTTTGCGTCCAGAGGATATTTCGCGTCCCCTCTGGACCCGCGGGGACGAGCCAGATGAGATGCCGTGAGACGAGACGCGGAATGAAGTTATGAAAATGGAGAAGGGTATTCATTTATTCCAGAGTTACGCCGCTGGCTTTTCAGGGCATCAGGGGCTCATTAGCCGAGTTGGACACACACCCACACACAGACACACACACAGACACACAGATTCTCAGACTGCAGGTGTGTGAGCAGTGCTACTTAAGCCACTGTTGGAAGAGTGCAGGAGCGCTCTCTCAGAACACAGCGCACGTTGCTGTCAGTCATGGACCAGGGGGCCTGACCGAGTCACGAACAAAGTGAGCAAAAGGCCAAGCAGGTCAGCATTTAATAAGAAATTGGGTGTCTGACCGCTCCAAGGGTTCTCCCGACGATTTTTGGAGCTCTCAGGCTCTGTTCTCATGACTCGCTCTAAAATTAGAAAGCGTTGGATCTGTCTGAATTCTTAGTGTTGCTGGGGATTAACCGTCCCCACAGTGCAGTTTCACCCATTTAACTGTACTTATTACTGTCGCTTCGCTTTACTGTTCAAATGCAATTACATACTGAACGATCCGTTTCCTCTCCCCTACACTTCATTCACATTCACACTGGCGTCCTGCATCCACAGCTTCCAGTCTGCATCCCTGACTTTTTGCCATTTGCTTACAAGACAGTGTGCAGGGATGCTCATGGAACCCTGATAGCATGCAGTGAGGCACGGGCAGCTGAGGTACCAGATTTCACCCCAATTTCTCTTTGCCTAAAACTTAAGCCTCTTTACAGCCCAGGACATTATCGGGATGCATTTATTATATATTATATATTAGTTCTTAGTTTCTTTCGACTGTATGTTTGTTAACGTGTGAAAATGTAGTATTGTGTATTGTATCTGATGGTGACTAGGTTTTCCAGGAACGCAGACTTGACCAGCTGACAGCCTAGGTGTTAAGGGTCAGGAGCTTCAGGGTCAGGCGGATCCACATGGCACATCCAGCTGCAAAAGTCATAATCACAGTGACCATCTGTTTAAATAACACACACGCTGCCCCTTCCTGAGGCTGTGCACTACATGTAAAGCTGTGTACCGAGACACATTAATGTTATTGCTGCGATTTCTGACCGTTAACTCAAGTGTCAGCTTTTTCTTCTCTGTATTTCAGTCCCACATCGGCGATGCCGATCGCTCTGCTGGGGACGTTTTTTGCGGACCCTGCTGAGCTGGAATGACCTAAAAGCCTTTAATCGCAGTGCCGTGGTCCAGAGTGCTGCTAAACGTCAATGCTAAAAGCGGCTCTCTCAGGTGAGACAGCATGGAGATCCACAGACGTGGAGTGAAGCTAGATTCTGATCAGCTACACGACTCCTCTGTAAATACAGGGTGCGTTTCCCGGCTCTCTCTCACACTCTTAACTCAAATGAGGGGGTAGGCACTCGCAGGCGGCTGCTGGGCTATCTGACAGGTAAAACACTGAGATTAAAATCACATTTCAGTTCTGGACCTCTGCTGGATGCTGGAACTCTGCAAAGCTGCCATGTGGACCTGAGAACAGCAAACAACCCCACGCTGACCACTGATAGGTTGAGGGATTAGCCATGCAGAATCAGAACAGTGACGGTTACATGTATGCAATGCACATTACTGTGGAAATTATAGGGACAAAAGTATTGGGACACTTGCTCATTCATCGTTTCCTCCCAAATCCAGGGTGTTAAAAAAAGAGCTGATCCTGCTTTTGTTGGAGTAACTATCTCTACTGTCCAGCGGAGCCTTTCATCCCAGCAACTCATCCCAAAATAATTGGATGGAGCACCAACCATCATTCCAGAGAACACAATTCCACTGCTGCTCAGCTCAACACTGGGGGGGCTTTATACCCCTCTAGCCCACACCTGGCATTAGTCATGATGCCAATAAGGTCCTGCTTATCTACGCATAGCTTATAGTCCTGTTCTATTATCTGTGTCAGTGTCAATGCATTCATTAGAAGGGGTGTCCACAAAATTTTTGACATATGCTTCTAACAATGTATTGATTGGCTAATTGATTGCCCCTGGGGTCAGTTATGAATCATGCTCATTTGATTCTTTTCTGAAGTCCTCCTCTGAAACCTCAACAAAACCACTACAGCTGTGGGGAAGCGCAGTCTGACTTCCCTTATTCCATCCAACTCACCAGCCAAGCTCCGCCCACACAGCAGTCTTTTACAGTCTCTACTGCCAGGAAGGCTTGACAGAACATCAGAACCTGTTCACCCAATGAGAAGCTCTTCCCACTGCAGCGGCGTTAAGGATGTTTACTGTCGTTTAACTCTGCAGCCCGGCTGCCTGCTGAGGCGGTCATGCGGCTGAGTGCTCGGGACGCTGGGTGGACGGTGCAGGGTGGCTGTGGCTCTGCAGCACTGTGCTGGGAGCCGTGCTGTGTGCTCCCTAAAGAGCAACAACATCAGCTTCCTTCTGCTAACTAAGCATCGCACGCCCACTCCCTCACTTCCACTCTTCACTCTGTCTTTCCTTCCTTCCATCCTCTTCGTTCTCGCCCCGTCCTTTCCTCCCTCCCTCTCTCTCTCTACCGCTTTCTCTCTCTCTGTCTTTCACCCTCACTCTCTCTACCACTTTCTCTCTCTCTGTCTTTCACCCTCACTCTCTCTCTCTACCACTTTCTCTCTCTCTGTCTTTCACCCTCACTCTCTCTCTCTACCACTTTCTCTCTGTCTCTGTCTTTCACCCTCACTCTCTCTCTCTACCACTTTCTCTCTGTCTCTGTCTTTCACCCTCACTCTCTCTCTCTCTACCACGTTCTCTCTCTGTCTTTCACCCTCACTCTCTCTCTCTACCACTTTCTCTCTGTCTCTGTCTTTCACCCTCCCTCTCTCTACCACTTTCTCTCTCTCTGTCTTTCACCCTCACTCTCTCTCTCTACCACTTTCTCTCTGTCTCTGTCTTTCACCCTCCCTCTCTCTACCACTTTCTCTCTGTCTGTCTTTCACCCTCCCTCTCTCTACCACTTTCTCTCTCTCTGTCTTTCACCCTCACTCTCTCTCTCTCTACCACTTTCTCTCTGTCTCTGTCCTTACCTCGCTCTCTCTCTCTACTGCTTTCTCTCTCTCTGTCTTTCACCCTCTCTCTCTCTCTCTACCGCTTTCTCTGTCTCTGCTTTCTCTATCTCTCTCTCGCCCTTTTCTTTTCTCTTTCTCACCTCTTCCCCCTTATTTCTCTCTCTCTCTCTCTCTTTATTTCACATTTTCGCTCTCACCTCTTTCTGCAACTCTTTCCCTTTCCCCCTTCTTTCTCTTTATCTCTCACCCATTCGTTCTCTCTCACCTTCTTTTCTTCCTCTTTCTCTCTTCCCTGCTGTCTACCCTTCCTCCTTCTATTTCCCTCTCATCCTCTCTCTCAACTGTTCACTCTCTCACCTCCATTTCCCCCTTCCTTCACTTTCTCTCTCTCCCTCCTTCTTACTCTCTGACCTCTTCTTCCCTTCTTTCTCTGCAACCCTCTCTCTCTCTCTCTCTCTCTCTCTCTCTCTCTCTCCTTTCTTCTTGTTCTTTCTCTTCATCTCGCCTCGCATCCTTTTTTATCCTCTCTCTCTGTCTCTCTCTGTCACTCTCTCTCTCACTGTCTCTGTCTCTGTGGGCGGGCCTCTCTTCACCACTCTAAGAATCATACAGGATGATTACTGTTTTCCTGAGGAAAATTGCAGACAGTCCGTCGGTAATTGCGGGTGAATTCCCGGGGTAGCCGCTCGCTGGATACCGCTGTTTCATAAAAAAAAGAAAGAAAAAGAAAAGAGCTCCTTAAGGGAACATGATGCGATCTTCCAGCCATAGCCAGATCTCTCTGAACAGCAGAGAGGCTAAACATTGTTAGCTGTCAGGAGGTGAAAGAAAGCCCTGGATTAATGGGCGAGAATCCACGCATGCTAATGAGCAGAAATGAATGCACGGAGATGCGACGGAGTGAAGGCTTCAGCTCTCTGTATATTTATTTATTTCTTTCAGGGCCTAATTAGGACGTTAGCAGTTTTAGCTAAATTGGACTGTGTGTTGCTCTGAGGTGAAACTTGTTGCTGTTGGGAAAAATGTAACAACCAGAACTACTGACTCTGCTGTGCTGCTGCACCGGGGTGGGGCACGCTGGTTAGGAGCTTAAATACGGCCCCTTGGAGCGATGCTACAGACAATATCAGTGAATGGAACTGGTGTGAGTGTGAAGAACCTTACACCTCACCTAAGGATTAGGTACACCTAAGGACTGGTACTGGCCGATAGTCAGCATTAAGAGACCCAGATCGGATCGGGGCTAAATCCCTACCTGTAATCTGTAAATCCAGCCTTAGGCTGTGTTCTGAACCACACACTGCCAACCTAAGTGTACTATGATGAATGCGTTACTAATGGTGGTGTGCTATTTTTGCACTCATTTTTTAGCATGCCAGTAGCCGGGTTTCTGTTATATTTCCAAATGTATTTGAAATGTTAAGAGCTTTTCAAATGTATCAGTGTTTCCATCACCTACTGGTTTTATGGTTTTTCCAGAAGAACTGTATTTACCACCCTGTTATTTTGCCTCAGAATCAAACACGCTGATTTTCCTTTTACAGAGAGCTTGTGAAAAAACTCTTTTCGGGATTAAGTCCCGCCCTTCAACAAAAAGAGCCAATCTGCTCTCGGGTAGAGAGACTTTATCAGTAAACAGGTGCCATGTTGAGCTCCCATTCATATTTCAAGTTCACATTTCAGTTCAACCAGTCTCCTAATTTAGGACGTCTCTGGTGCCGCACAGATCCGAGGGTCTGGGGTTTTGGTGGGCGGTATGTCCGATCATTCAGTACACGTGCATAATTGAGCCCGACTTGGAGTCTGGGTCTGCTTTCCTGTGGTCAGCGCGAGAGTGGTGTGGTGAATGATGGAAGAAAGGGAGGAGAGGGGGTGGAGGTGGGTGCGACGCTTGTTCGACACAGAGTTGGACTGAGAAGCGGGGGTATGTAAAGGGACTTGAGGGCCAGGAGGAGGAGTTTGGGGCGTGGTCTTTCTTGCAGAATTCAGTTAGTGAGTCAGTTATGTCATAGGTCTACTTAAAACATGTCCTTAAAGATTCCTTTGACCTTCAGTTTCCAAAATCTGTGTCTTTCGCCTGTTCACTGAGATAGAAGCCTCGTCTTGCGTGACTGGAAACACACTGCCAGTCACACAAGCGACTTTGGCTGCACACACACACACACACACTGTCTGCTGCGCCAGCCCAAGGCATACTCGAATTACGCAGCCGTTTAGGGCCCCAGTTCCACCAGGGAGCCCTCAAGAGCACCAAGATAAAAATATTTATTAAAAAAATTATCATTGAACAATAAAACGAAATGGTATGACACAGATAAAAACAATTTTATATTAATTTATTGTCATATTTGGCACACTAATACTAGGTTAATCAATTCCTGCTGTTGGCTGCTGCCAGATATGTGCCGCTTGGGTGATTGATAAAGGCCCGGGAGCTTCAGCGTATTGCACAATATCTCTTTCCCTATGCAATGATGAAGAATCTGGTGAGCTGAGGTGGTGGTATGGGGGACCCCAAATGAAAATCTGCTTAGGGCCCCATAAAAGCTTCAGCCGGCCCTGCCACTCAGTAAGAGTGAGGAATAATGCAAATTTTCCCTGCATGCCTCATCAAGACAAACGTATTCAGGATTTGACTTTACTATGTATTGGAATCTGTTCCTGAATACATTTAGGGCAGAGTATTTGGTATTCAGTCATCACTACCCAGCTCAGCTCAAACTCGCATGCATATGAAGCTAATCTCCAGCGACACATCCAGTGTTTTGTAGGGCTGATATAGATCTAATTGTGAACGGATGCAGCTGCAAATGGCTGCACATGCTAGTGCACACCAGAACAGTGGATTACTTTACACACATGACAGTTTGTGCGGATGTTACACACAATACAGACTTAACAGCCTGAAAACGAGCCCGAGTAAATTATTGATAAGAACATGCGGCGGTTAATGTTTTCAGGGACAAAATGAGAATTTTCATGATTTTCATTTTTAATGAGGACCCGTCTCATCTCCGAATGTCTTTTGCAGTTTTAATGACACTCTCTCTCACACACACATACACACAAACTCGCGAAGTTGCTACCACATCAGAAGCCAATTAGACTCCAGAAAGTTGCACTAAGAATAAAGAAACTTCTTTATAAAGTTTTTTTTTAATGAAAATAATAATGGTACCCCAGCTAAGTTTACAAAGTAATAACAGCACAGTTTTTAGCCTGATGAGGAATTTTTCTTGCCGTCCTTTTTCTTTTCCGTCCATTTGAGTAATGAGTCATCACGTAAACAGTAAAGCTCCCAGCTCTCCGGAAAAGAAGAACTCTTTTGTCTTCGCAAAAAAAAGAAATAAATAATCGCACCACACTGGAGAGAAATACGCAAGAGCTCTCCTTTATTGCAGCCGGTGTGTCATGAGACGCTGTACTTATCCACACTGGTTCTGTTTTTCATGCCAGATCTTCCATGTAGGTCAGTGATCACCATCTGAAACGCCAGGTACGCTGAGAGGCGAGTGTGTACGTATTTCCTGCGGCTTTATTCTCAAATCCCATCAATAATGGATGCAGAAAGTCTTTCCTTGTCCTCTTTAATCCACTCAGCAGCAGATGTTCCTGGTTTATTTGTATGTGTGTGTGTGTGTGTGAAAGAGAGAGAACGAGAGCAAGAGAGCTCAGAATTCAGTGCAGGGTTAAAAATACATTTTCATTAATACCGGCCATGACAATGCGCATCACATCACATCTCCAGTCAGGCGCACTGAGGATCTCCAGCCTTCTGTACTGGTAAACAAGCTGTGCCTTCAAGAATGGCTCTTTCTCTTGCTGAACCACCCCCCGCCACCCCAGCCTCGCTTTCTCCCTCTCTTTCTGAAGGATCCTCAGGTTTCACCTTGAAAGCTGCTTTCTAATAAATTGAAGCACCACGATGAGCCAAACTCAGAGAACATCATCGCTTACTGTGATCTGAACCTTATAATGCACAGTCCATCTTCACACAGTCCACATTTTACACAGGGGTGAAAGGTTCACCACACTCCACCTTCAGCTTTACACGGCCCATCTTTACACACCTCACTTTACACGTTACAGCTTTACACATCTCACCTTACGCGCTCCAACTTACTTCTACTTACTGGACATACTTTGTGCACTTTAAACAGATCATCTTTACGCAGTCTGTCTCGACAGCATTCATCTTCATACAGCTGAACTTGCACAGCCCATCTTTACACACCTCACCTTTCACACCTCTCTTCAAACCAGTCGTCTTTACGAGGCCTATCTACAGCTTACTTTACACAGCTTACTTTACACAGTCCATCTTTACACAGCTTACATTACACAGCCTGTCTTTACACAGTCCAGCTTCCCACAGCCTGTCTTTACACAGTCTATCTTTACAGTCAAGTGTCACACAGCCTGTTTTTACATCCCATCTTTACAAACCTCACTTTTCACAGCTCTCTTTAAACTGGTTGTCTTTATGAGGCCTGTCTTTACACAATCCATTTTTACACAGCTTACTTTACACAGCCTGTCTTTATACAGTCCATCTTCCCACAGCCTGTCTTCACACTGTCCATCTTTACAGTGAAGTGTCACACAGCCTGTCTTTACAGTCTATCTTTACACACCTCACTTTTCACAGCTCACTTCAAACAGGTTGTCTTTACAAGATGGACTTTGTAAAAAAGCTGTGTACAAAGTCAATCTTTGCACAGTCAAGCTTTACACAACTTGTCTTTACACAGTACACATTTACACATTTTAAACATGTCTTTACACAGTTCATCTTCTTGACAGCTTACTTTACAATCTTAACACAGCTTATTACTAGCTTTTTACACTTCAGTCTACAAAGTGCATCTTTACACAGTTTACATTACACCATCAAACTTTACAGTTCTTTTTATGTAGCTCAGTTTACACGCTGCATTTCACTGCAGATGTGAAGGGAACCTTTTTAGAGAGCGAGACATGCAGAGTAGCATTAGTGTCTGTTTGGGCCGACTGTGTGAGTGCTGGATATGAGGCAGAGGCATCTTGGGAAGGGTCACTGAATCCATGGAGCTCTGACTCACACAGATTTGTTTCTTGTATCGCTTTGAAAAGATCTCCAGATTCTGCAGACCACTAAAGCTCTTACCAACAGACCGCCAGCAGAACTCCATTAACCCCCTACAGCCCCCAAGGGCTTTCAAAACTTCGGAAAACTAGCAATAGGTCATACGGCTCAACAAACCTTTAAAGGGCATATGTACTATATTTTTCTTTTCTTCTTTCCTGAAGTCCACCTATGAAGTTTCTGTAGGTCTATGTACCAAAAATAGACACTGTTTATTTCTACCCGAACGTTTCCATGGTTTTGTAACTGCATGCCTCTCTTCTAAAGGTTTTAACTGTATAAGCTGCTTTCTAATTAATGAAGCACTCCCATGAGGCAAACTAGGTAGAAATAATCTCACAGTCTCATAAAACCATATTTACACAGTCCACCATAGTCCACAGTTAGAGAGTATACATTTACAGCAGGACTGGCAACTCCGATCCTGGAGCGCCAGATTCCTGCACAATTTTGTGCCTTTCCTGCAGAAGCACGCCTGATTCTCCCTCCACCACACAGTCCGTCTTTACACAGCTCACTTTACACAGTTCGTCTTTACACAGCTCACTTTACACAGTCCGTCTTTACACAACTCACTTTACACAGTCCGTCTTAACACAACTCACTTAACACAGTCTGTCTTTACACAGCTCACTTTACACAGTCCGTCTTTACACAGCTCACTTTACACAGTCCGTCTTTACACAGCTTATTTTACACAGTCCATCTTTACACAGCTCACTTTACACAGTCCGTCTTTACACAGCTCACTTTACACAGTCTGTCTTTACACAGCTCACTTTACACAGTCCATCTTTACACAGCTTACTTTACATAGTCTGTATTTACACAGCTCACTTTACACAGTCTGTCTTTACACAGCTCACTTTACTCAGTCCGTCTTTACATAGCTCACTTTACACAGTCCGTCTTTACATAGCTCACTTTACACAGTCTGTCTTTACACAGCACACTTTACACAGTCCGTCTTTACAGAGCTTACTTTACACAGTCCGTCTTTACACAGCTCACTTTACATAGTCCGTCTTTACACAGCTCACTTTACACAGTCCGTCTTTACACATCTCACTTTACACAGCTGATTGCATGCATCACGCATCTTACTATGCTTACACAGCTAATCTTTTTCTTTACAATAGTCCATTTCTAAACATCTTTGCCCAGTGCATGTTTATGCACCTCACCTACAGTCTACAGTCTTTCTTTACAGTCCGTCTTTACACAGTCATTTTTACACATCTCACTGTATATGGTCCATCTTTACACATCTCACTTTACACAGCTGATTTCACGCTTCTCACTTTACACAGTCCATTTTTACACAGCTCATCCTTGCACAGTAAAATTTACACATCTCATTTTACACCATTTATTTGCAGTCTTTGCTTACACAGCTCAGCATCTTTTTATTTACACAAAACAGTCGATTTTTAAACATCTTTGCACGGTGCATGTTTACGCATCTCACCTACAGTCTTCAGTCTTTCTTTACACAACTCATTTTACTCTTTGGTTTATCTTTGGTCTGTCTTTATGCAGTTCATTTTTACACAGCTCACCTTATACTGTCCATCTTTACACGTCACTTTGATTGGCCCGTCTCTACACTGTCTATGTTTACATCTCTCACTTTACTTTTAGGCTAAATGGCCTGTGTTCTGATTGGATGCCCTGTTCTACTGCTCATTCAGGAAATCGGGCTGTACTGGAAAGTTTGGAACAAATTGGTAATCCTAAATAATGTTAAACGTAACATTTCCCAACAGCCATGATCAGAGACATGAGCTTTTCCTGGACTTTAGCAATGTGTAGAACTACTTGAAGGCCCTCTACTTTGGATCATTTCAGCCCTTTAAAAACTTCCAGCGACAAACTAACTGAAAACTCAGCACTCAGCATCCCGGGCCTTAAAACAGGATCAATAATCTAAATGTCAGGACAAACTACTGGGGATTATGGCACTCCCTGTTGCCAATGCCTGTGCAACCCACCACACACATGCACACACACACACACATACACACACACACATACCCACGCTGATCCTCACCGCGTATTTATCACTGTCTTAGTGACGGCTCACTTATAGCCTCTTTAACTCTAAAAGTGGCCACAATAAAGCGCTGATTTATCGCCGGTCAGCAGAGAGTCATTCCCCCCCTGCCCACCCCACCCTCCCGCGTCCCAGCATGCATTATTCAGGCCGTGCCTAATCACCCCTTAAGTGATCAGGAGGAGATGCTGTGGGGCAGGGGGGTTATTTCTTCACATCTGAATATGAAAAGGACGGGAGAGATAAAGAGGCTTTCTTTTCCGTCCGTTAGGAACACGGGGCCGGGCACTCTTGGCTGCTGTCATGGAGCGTCCACTGCAGTTTAGAGCTTTTACTCTGCTCTTATGCACCTGATTAAACTCATCCGCTAATTATTAAGCCTTCCATGAGATGCATTAATAGTGCTAAAGCATGCAAAGTACTGCACCACACAGGAGAGCTCCATAACTACCATTGGGGAAATGTGGTTTAAGTGGAAAGGTGCTTAGATTTGAGGACTGAGCTGATCACCCACAATTAATTTTAATTTGCCGAGGCCTCTACAGCTGCATTAACCCATTAAAGACAGGTTTTAATGACAGAATAGGGTCCATGATTTATAATAATTAGCTCAGTAACAATAAATCTTCTATTCATGATGCTTTACAAATGAGTTACTAATGTGTGATACACCAATCAGCCATAACATCAGTACCACATAGAGTTGGCACCGTTCAAAAATGTAAATACGGGACCCCCTATGCTCCTCTGGGCCATGACCACCATGGGCCCAACTACAAACATTTTTAATCTGGGAAATGTATATATATTAAAGAATAAACATTTTCTCTTAACTAATACATGTATTTATTGATTATTATTCCATTAATAGGATTTGTTCTTTAAATGTATATATATATATATATATATATATATATATATATATATATATATATATATATATATATATTGGCTAATACTACTGAATATTAAATAAATGATCATTCATTCCACTTTAAAAACTCAACATCCTAAACTATCAATCAAACCACAATGGTCTACTAAAATAAGACATGCCCATTTTACAATTTGCTTTGTAATCATCTCTGCTGGCGCTGTCCAGCCAAGGATGTACCTCCTCCCACTCATGCCTGTATTGTACATTTATGGAAATACGGAACAAAATTGGTTCAATACGGGACACAACATTTAAGTGCCAAATACAGGATAATTCTGTGTTTTATGGGATGGGTGGCAACCCTAGTACCACCTGCCTAACACTGAGTAGATCCCCCATGTGCCACCACAACAGATCTGACCATTCGAGGCATGGACTCCAGGGCGTCCTGCTGTGGTTTCTGGCATCAAGCCTCCATGAATCGCATCATTGAGCCTTAGGTGCCCATGACTCTGTCTCCAGTTCACCGGCTGTCCTTCCTAGGACCACAGTACGGGCGTTACAGTTAGTAACATGCAGGGGTATGGAAAATATGCAGTAGCCTATGTGCTAAGATAGATGAATACTATGTGACAAACTTGAGTTCCACCTAGAAACCTGAAGTTTAGCAAGTCAACATCGAGTTAGCAGCATGCCAGGCTAAGCTTAGCTCAGACCTATTGCTGTCTGACAATGGGGAGTGCAAATGACCCTCAGGGGGGCTGAGTTCACTGAACCCGTGCACAGCTCTACTGTAAACTATTTAGCACATGAGCTAACAATGGCTCTGAATCTTAAATGTTTAACACCAGTGTACTTAGCTGTGGCGCTGATGTATCTACACATGAATGTTTCAGTTTTAGAGATTAAAATTAAAGATACAAGAAGCGAGGGCTGAGATACTCACCGAGGTTTAGATGATGACAGTTAAACTTAAAATGATGTAAAGTTCCAGCATCAGTAATAAAACCACAGTGTGATTTTTATTCATATTAAATATCACTCATTCATCACTCTTTCCAACAAGTGGAGAAATTCATAAAACGCATGGACTGCGTATTGGAAATGTATTCTACAGTCACATGAAAGTGAAAAAATTTACATTTGATCTTCTTTTTAACAATATTCAGTGATGGAGGTCAATATAACACATGCTGAATAAATGGGAGGTACACACCCACATTTATTACTACTTCAAATGCCTAAAATTAAAATCCCAATAAGCCCTGTGTTCATTATGCTCTACAAAAGCGTTAATAATGTGTTATACCCCAATGAGCCATAGCACCTGCCTGACATTGAAAAGATCTTACCATTGGAGGCATGGACTCCACAAGACCTCTGAATGCCTCCTGTGATATCTGGCACCAAGACTCATGTCTTGGACTTACAAGATCTGCAGCCTAGTCTTAGGTGCCCATGAACCTGTAATTGAGCTATATTTTTGGTGGGTACTGACCACTGTATACCAGACACACCCCACAAGTCCAGCCTGGTGTTTTGGCGATGTTCTGACCCAGTTGTCAAGCCTTTGCAGTTTGGCTCTTATCAAAGTGACTCAGTTTCTTTCCAGAAAAATGAATCAGCACATCAGCTGCAGATAATTAGGATTCTGGAGAAGCCTGTCTTATTTAAACCTCAGATATTTGGTTTGGTTTTCTCTTGAATGTTGAAGTGGGATCACCATGATGAGACCCCAAAAGGTCTTTGAGGCCTTAAGAAAGAAGGTTATAGCCTCATGAAGGCCTTTTCTGATCGGTCGGACAGAAAAGTGAGGGCTTTACTCAAGATCAGTGAGGAACTTTTTGCCATCCGCAGTGGAGGACTTCCTTGGCTTACCAGTCCCATCTTCTTAATGATATTCCACACTGTTCATTTTGGAAATCAATCGTCTCCAATCGTTATTGCTCCAATTTTTGTTTTTCTGGAAAGATTTTAGAGGTTTCAGAGGTTTCAGGGTTTGGAGATCCGTCCTTTGTCCTTTGGCAAACTTTAGTATGGCCCTTATTTTTGTTTATTTATTTATTTTTATTCATTTTTTTTTTTTTATCTCCCATGAGTTCAGAATGAGGAATAAGCCATATTATATTATATGTAATGGGTGCACTATATTATGTATTATGCATGTACATTTTTGATATTTAAACCCTGAGAACACAGAGGGTAAGTGTCAGTCATTATGTAATTGTGTGACTAATTATGTAAATGTTTACTAACTGTTCAACTATAGCAATTACAAGATGACATACCACAGGCAGTAAACACCTGTCCATCCAACCCAATTCTTAAATCACCACCCTTATAATATAGAATTTCCCACCCTAGGTGTACTTAGACAAGCAGAAGATTAGGAGCATCTTTTACAGCCATTGCATAACAACCCCTTACATAGCAGCAAACCCCCACACACTCAGAACAGTGGTCAGCCACCACCTCAGTGCCTGGGGAGCAGGTGGGGTTTGGTGTATTGCTCCAAGGCACCTCATGCAGGGAGGAGAAAGTGCTGCTCCTTCAGTCCTCCCACCTCCACTTCATCCCAGAGACTCGAACCAGCGACCTTCTGAAATCAAGTCTGCTTCTCTAAGCTGACAGATATACCGGAGTAGCCCCAGGCACTTCAATAACTGTAAAAAATCATCCCTGAAAATAACTTCTTCTCATTTCCTAATTATTCACAATCTCACCCCCTCCACACACAAAAACCCCCAACAGGTGGCAGTGGATTAATCATCAGATTGGAGCTCAGCTGTTTGCATGCTGTACGTTGCTGTGGTTCGTTTCATGACTGCTTCCCTGTCCCAATAAAGCTCTCTGGAGTTTCTTGTATCACTTTAAATCACTTAAATTAAGGCTGCAGTTGAAACATCCTGGTTTTAGATGCTTTTTAGCTTTTGAAAAATTCCAAAAGTGTTCTCTACTGGGAACTAGGCCTGGGCAGTTAATCAGAATGGAAACCGACATTGAGAACCTCTAATTAACTTAATCTTGCCCATTTTGATTATTTTCTTAAAGTTCTGCGTGTGTAATGTAATGTGCCATTGGAAACAAACATATTACCGTGCATATAGCCCCATGACTCCGCCCCATCCAGATTATGTACATGGATGCAACATGGAGGAGAACTGAGCAACTCAAGCAGCTTATATAATCACTCATTAATCTTAGGTCAAACGTTAATCAAGGTCAAACGTTCAGTTAATCGTGATGCTGATTTGAGGTCATATCACCCGGCTCTACTGGGGACCCATCTAATCTGACTGCTTCAGTGGTATCTGAGGCATTTGAGAAATGGTGAGACTTTAGTGAGTTAGTGGTGAGTCAAGCATATTGACCTGTTCTGTACTGAGGTCATGACAATGCAGCGGGTCTAAAAAGATGTGCACACTAGATTTGATTGGTTCTCGTGAGACTTAATGAAGTTAATTTCTTATTGGCTCACTAACAATCTTTCATTCTTCATCTCTAAGGGCAGTAATAATACATTTCTCTTTATTTGACTTGAGCTGATATGCAGGACACACTATATGGTCAAAAGTATTAGGACCCCCACACATCACACCTACAGGAGCGTTTATGGTATCTATAGGCATTAGTATGGAGTTGGCCACTCTTTGCAGCTCTAACAGCAGCAGCAGGTCTGGAGCTCTGCAGTTATTGAGTCAGCAGAGCGTTGGAGACTTTTCTGCACTCGGCCCTGACCCCGCTCTTTATCTTTACGTGGTCTAAAACTTCGTGGTTGAGCTGCTCTCTGTGGTTCCTCCTAAACGCTTCAATAATACCACTCACAGCTGATGGTGGAAGATCTCCTCTTTGCTTTGCTATTCGTTGAGGGTGTCAGAATAAGCGTTATTTAACTGCTAAGGTTTTTTTGTAAAGCATTTATTTTTTTTCAATTTTCTGGTCTTTTTATATGATGAGTATGAAATGATCTCACCTTGTATTTCCCACAGTGCTCCTTTAATTCAATGAAGAATTCCCACTCTTGCCTAAAGAACTGACTTGCCTGGAGAACTGAAATTGAAATCTTTAAGACTTAAAACACATCTTGTAGATGATTTCTTAGACTGGGTGAAGTGTAAGCATGTCTAGTTCCTGTGGAGCAGTACTGTCAACAGAATAGGACTCTCTGGAGCAGATAAACATGAACCTGTTAGCATCATGCCTAACACCAGGCGTGGGCTAGATGGGAATAAAGCCACACAGCTGATTTGAGCTGTACTGAGCTGTGGAGCAGTGGAACTGTGACCCCTGGAATGATGGTTGGTGCTCCTTCCAATACTTTTAGGATGAGTTGGGGAGTCGGACATGAGGTGTGTGGAGAC
This sequence comes from Salminus brasiliensis, assembly GCF_030463535.1. Taxonomy (NCBI): domain Eukaryota; kingdom Metazoa; phylum Chordata; class Actinopteri; order Characiformes; family Bryconidae; genus Salminus; species Salminus brasiliensis. Next base: position 31,152,145 of record NC_132890.1, read on the forward strand.
CATTCAACATCCTGACGTTACTAAAGCTATAGCAATCTCTAAAATTTTGTAGAAAGCCTTCTGTGGACCGCAGGGACAGTTACTCCAACAAAAGCAGGAAAACTCTTACTTAATACCCTTGATTTCAGAAGAAACAATGAATAAGCAGGCGTCCCAATACTTTTGTCCATACAGAGTACTTTAAAATTGCAGGTGCACTGATGCCATGATTGTTTCAATAAACAAGCTTTAATGCTGACATTAGTGTGTGAGTGTGAGAAGAGTGTTTGGAGAAGCTGGTGAATGGCAGAAGATTGATGAGATAAAGGATAAAGCACCAACCCCAACTACGAATGGCTATTAATACCATGTGACGTAAAGAATATAGATCTGAGATACTCCTATTTATGTGAACTGTGGCCTGGATTGTGAATCCACCAAATTTCATCTACCGAAACTGTGCCACACATCCAATTTGTGAAGTTTATTCATTCATTGTCATGGTCAATTTGAAGTGCAAGGCAGGAATACCCTCCTGGACAGGGCAGCGGTCCACTGTGGCATACCACACACACACACCCCCTAGGGGCGATTTAGCTTGTATTTGAGGGTGGAAGGAAACAGGAGAACCCAAAGAATATCCACACATACACAGGGAGAACACACCACACACACAGGCTGGCACAAGGATTGAACCCACAACCCCAAGAGGTGTGCAGCACACACACTACCTGCTATGCCACCATGCCAGCCTGGGAACTGCTCGTTTAACCAATTTGTGCCTTTAAGTTCTTTACCTTTGCTTTTAACCAGCTCTTTTCAGCTCTTCTGTATTGTTGAACTTTTTTTTTTACAGTGGGTCGCATGGAGGTGTGTAGGTGTTGACACCATCAAACACGATGAAAAACTACGTCTGGGACAGTACCTCTATACCTAGAAGACCATATATTGCCTATCTAGGGATCTAGGGTCAAATCGCGATGCTCATTGCTATCTTACACCCCGCCAACAGTCTATTTTCACACCCTACATCTGCATTGTTTAAATAGCAACGCTGCTTATGAATATATCTGCGCCGATGGCCGTGGTAGTCTCGAAATGAGGTCAGTTCAGGTAAATTTCTGGCGTATTGCTGTGTATCTTGGCAACGGAAAACACAGGAGGAGCTTCACTGACTGAAAACAACCTAGACAGACGTCAACAGTCAGACGTTCATTGCTATCTTGGCAGTGAATTGTCAACACAGGCGCGTGCAGTCCAGCGCATGCACACACCTGCTCTTTAGCCCACATGGACACGCAACAGTGCACAAACCCATCGCACGTGCCAGTAATTGCAAAACTAGGACCCAATGTCCGACTGCCATGGGACATTGAGAAACTGGAGTAGTGAGAGGCACTACTGTAGATCAGAGGTGGTAGTTAAGTAACTTGCTCTTCCTAGTATGATTTCATTCGGTCATACAGTCAGTGGTCAGCAATGAGGTGAAAGTCTTACCATTTACCATTTACTAACTTGATTAATCACTGCGGCCTCTTTGCACAGCAGCAACCAAGCTAACCAGGCGGCTGTGTCCCAGCTACCGTTCTACTTGCACTGCATTATGATTGGTTTTGAGCCCTAAAAAACATTTTTTGGCCAAAAGGATCAAAACAGAGAGAAGAACAGCATCTCATAAACTTCAGTTCCTATGCTGACACATGTTGGATGTACTAAGACGTTCCACTGCAGGTCTTGATGTTCCTCAATGTTTGAGTAGTTCTTGAGCTTCCCCCTTTTGGACGTCTTCATTTTCATTTTCAAAGCAGTACCACTTTTACCTCAGCGCTGGTTTCCGCTGCCCTACACACCTCTGCTCTTATGAATAAAAGATTAAAACGAAATAATTTTTAACCACCACAGCCGTCTGTCCTCCTAAATCCTTATTGACAGCATGTGCAATTGACCGGCCATTTAGCACGCACGCACACAGGAAGGTGCTAACACTCCGGGCCTGCTAATCAGCTGTTTAAATTTGGCCACCCTAATCACTAGGCCGATATGGTAATTTGCGGTTAATCCCTGTAGAGGGTCAGGCTGCATTAAACAGATGAAAGCCCCTCCTCGCATCCGGCTGCTCTGGAGGCTGCTCCGCTTCCAGCTTCGACAAATTCGTGTTTCCTTTACAAATATTACCCAGAGAACACACATTAGCAGGGCGCTGCTGAGAGTGTCCTTTCAGATGAGGCCCACTGACAGGACTAGATTTTCAACTGGTCAAAGCAGGGCGCTCTTTTGAGCATGGTGCATATCATGAGCACCACAGCACAATACATATGCAATATATCATATCAAAGCCTCAGAGACATAATAGTCAGAAGCAAGAACATGAAGACAGCGGGCGACTCTGCCATTCAGACACTCAGGGGAAGTCTGAAGAAGAGAGTCTGGACGCTTGTCTTCCGTGGATCTTAAAGGATGGCGGGTCAAGCTGAGCCGTACTTGAAGCTTGAAGGGCTCTTGGTGCAGATTGTGGGTTTGACCATTGCCATCAAGCAAGGAGTGGCTGGTCCAGTCTTGGCTTTGTAGGCCAGTGTCAGGGTGCTGAGTCTGGTGCGGGCATCAGCAGAGGAGATTTATGGCTGAATTTAGAAACAGCGAAGATGACCCGTGCCGCCGCGTTCGGGATCAATTGCTCGGGTCTGCGTTGATTGATTCCACAAGATGTTGGAAACAATCCTTTGAGATTCTGGTCCATGTTGACATGACTGCGTCCTGCAGTTCCAGTAGATTTTGAAGTAGCACTTTCATGCTACGAATTTCCCGTTCTACCATATCCCAAAGGCCTTCTATCGGATTTAGATCTGGTGACTGGGAGGCAAGGCCGATGAAGAGCACTGCACTCAGTGTAATGTTCATGAAAGCAGTTTGAGACGACACATGGTCATCAACAATACTCAATACTTGGCCTGGGCACTTAAGCAATAATTGATTGCCATTAACAGGCTTTATGCAGGATACATATATATATATATATATATATATATATATATATATATATATATATATATATGCACTGTGTACAGAATTATTAGGCAAATGAGTATTTTGATCACTTCATCCTTTTTATACGTTGTCATACTCCAAGCTCTATAGGCTTGACAGCCAACTACCAATCAAGTAAATCAGGTGATGTGCATCTCTGTAATGAGAAGGGGTGTGGTCTAATGACATCAACACCCTATATAAGGTGTGCTTAATTATTAGGCAAATTCCTTTCCTTTGACAAAATGGGTCAGAAGAGAGATTTGATGGACTCTGAAAAGTCAAAAATTGTGAGATGTCTTGCAGAGGGATGCAGCAGTCTTGAAATTGCTGAACTTTTGAAGCGTGATCACCAAACAATCAAGCGTTTCATGGCAAATAGCCAACAGGGTCGCAAGAAACAACAGGCGCAAAATAACTGCCCATGAATTGAGGAAAATCAAGTGTGACGCTGCCAAGATGCCATTTGCCACCAGTTTTGCCATATTTCAGAGCTGCAACGTTACTGGAGTATCAAAAAGCACAAGGTGTGCGATACTCAGGGACATGGCCAAGGTAAGGAAGGCTGAAAAACGACCACCTTTGAACAAGAAACATAAGATAAAACGTCAAGACTGGGCCAAGAAATATCTTCAGACTGATCTTTCTAAGGTTTAATGGACTGATGAAATGCGAGTGACTCTTGTTGGGCCAGATGGATGGGCCCGAGGCTGGATCAGTAAAGGGCAGAGAGCTCCACTCCAACTCAGACGCCAGCAAGGTGGAGGTGGGGTACTGGTATGGGCTGGTATCATCAAAGATGAACTTGTGGGACCTTTTCGGGTTGAGGATGGAGTGAAGCTCAACTCCCAGACCTACTGCCAGTTTCTGGAAGACACCTTCAAGCAGTGGTACAGAAAGAAGTCGGTATCGTTCAAGAAAAACATGATTTTCATGCAGGACAATGCTCCATCACATGCATCCAAATACTCCACAGCGTGGCTGGCCAGTAAGGGTCTAAAAGAAGAAAAAATGATGACATGGCCCCCTTGTTCACTTGATCTGAACCCCATAGAGAACCTGTGGTCCCTCATAAAATGTGAGATCTACAGGGAGGGAAAACAGTACACCTCTCTGAACAGTGTCTGGGAGGCTGTGGTGTCTGCTGCATGCAATGTTGATGGTAAACAGATCAAGCAACTGACAGAATCTATGGATGGAAGATAGCCAAATCTAAAAAAAAAACCACTCCAAAAATATTAAGCTTTCTTTTTGGTTGATTGAGAACATAGTTGTTGTTCAATAATAAAAAGAATCCTCTCAAATACAGCTTGCCTAATAATTCTGCACACACTGTATATATATGTATATATGAAAAACTCACAACAGGTGGATGGAATTGCATTTCCTGTCTACTGCAAAAGTCGAGGTTTAGCTTTGTTGAGATCTGTGAGCTGTAGCAACTTGATGTGATAAACAGCTTTCACGAGCATCCGTAATGCGTATAATAAAGGGAGGGAACATTAGACAGGCTGTGCTGCGATTAAAAGACGGACGGATGAATCTGTTTTGCAGGTAATCGGATTAGCCTGGACTATTTTTGTGTCTGCTGTCTAGGAATAGTCATCTTTTACTGGGACAACTCCTTTCACTCCCTAATCTAATCTAATGTAATCTCAGAGAATGATGTCACTGAATTATACAAACCTCGAGTCAGGTTCCAGTTCCAGGTTCCAGCTTCTCCCAACTCAGTTAAGCTCAGGTTAGAGTAGAATCTGAGAGCTGAAGGTCAAAAGCCAGTGCAAATTGCAAAGTCTAACACAGGATTGATCGGATTCTGTTTACACAGTGTGATCAGATGAGATCTGACAGACGTATTTCCACTTTTCTGATGGAGTCCAATCACAGGAAACACACTTTTTTTGTTTACACTTGAATTAAATGTGGACAAGATCCGTCTTTGATCACATTTTAATGTGGTTCAAGTGATCTGATCATAATCCGATCACAATGCATCTTGGGAGTGTTTATGCCTGACTTTTCATGTGGACAAATGAAATCCGAATGTCATCTGATCACCAAAAACGCTGTTAAGGCCAGGTGAGTCACTCTCTGTCTTTGGTATTTCTTGCTTTCTCTATTACTCTCTCTCACATGCTGTCTCTCTCTCTCTCTCTCTCTCTCTCTCTCTCTCGCTCCCACTCCATTGTTCTTCTACACTGGCATGTGTTTCATCCTCCTCATCAGCGAGTGAGGCCTGCTGTGCCCCTCCTTGTGTGTTACCGTGGAGATGCGTTGAGGTTCCAGATGGAACAGCTGGTGCGCTGTCCCCCCCATTGAGCTGAGAGGAACCACCGGTGGCTTTTAACTTCATCTACAGCACTCGTGTGCTACACCTCTATGAGATCTCCACAATTATGCCGTATGCACCCTCATGGCACTCTTATAGCGTCTGTACTCTAACAGCATCTGCCTCCTTATAGTGTCTTCACCCTTATAGCATCTATACCCCTGTGGTGTCTGCACCTAAATTGTGTTGGCACCCTTATGGTGTTTATAGCCTTATAGCATCTATACCCTTATAGTGTCTCCTTATAGTGTCTGCACCCTTACATAGCATCTGCGGCCTTATAGCTTCTACACCCATATAGCATCCACACCCTCACTGCATCTGCACCAATACAGCATCTGTACCCCTATAGAATATAAGCAACTGAACTCCATGTGGTGTCTGCACCTTAATTGCGTCGGCACCTTTATGGTGTCTACGGCTTTATAGCATCTATACTCCTAAAGCATCTGCATCCCCCTTTACAGCGTCTACTTCCTTAGAGCGTATGTACTCCTACAGCATCTGCATCCACACTGTTATTGCATCTGCTCAGCATCTGTACCTCTATAGAATATATACCGTTATAACCATCTGCATCGTTATTACGTCTGCACTCTTATGGCGTCTATGGCCTTATAGCATCTGCACCTATGTAGCATCTGTACTCTTAAAGAATCTGCACCCTCATAGCAAATGCACAGATCCTTACAGTGTCTGTACATTAATAGAATCTACACCCTTGTACTATCTGCGCCCTCATAGCGTCTACACCCATGTAGCATCTACACCCTCACAGGGTCAGCACCCTTACAGCATTTATACTCTTTCTTATCCATTTATCCCTCTTTTTTCTCTCTGTCGTCCATCCTCCCTTCTCTCGCTCTGTGTCTTACACTTTTTTATCATCTCCCTCCTTCCTCCACCCACGTCCGTCTCCATCCATTGCGATCTCCTCTCCTTCTCAGTCTCTCCTCTTTATCTCTGAACTCTCGGGCTCTTCTATCAGTCTTTTTATCCCATTCTCTCTCTCACACTTTTTTTATCCCCATCTCTCTCTCTCTCTCTCTCTCTCTCTCTCTCTCTCGCTCACTCTCTCTGTTCCATCTATCCTCAACCTCTCCATCCCTTTATCATTTCATCGCTCCCTCCTGTTTCTCCTCATCTCTCTCTCTCTCTCTCTCTCTCTCTCTCGCTCACTCTCCATCCTTGGCCTCAAAACTTTATCTCTTCTCTCTCTCACTTTTCGTCTCTCGCGCTCTCTGTCCACCCCTCACTTTACCGCGTTATCTCCCCTCCCCACCACTCCTCTCTCTCTCTCTCTCTCTCTCTCGCTCTCTCCCAGAGCACCTCTGCGAACTGACACTAAAGCTCTGCGCCTCATAAATCATTATTGTGTCGAAGGCAACAGTCACTCAGTCTGTCTACTGCCTGTCATCAGTTACAAGCCCATGCAGCCTCACGGCTCGCAGCCAGCAACCTTCAGCCAGCGGGATTAAACGAGACCCGAGGATAGAGAGACACAGGCGTGGATGTACACTGCAGTCCGAGAGGTCCAGGTCCATAGCAACAATGAATATATCAGACTTCCAGAATGTGTGTATGTGTGTGTGTGTGTGTGTGAGAGTTTGTGTGTGGGTGAGTGTGTTTATGTCAGAAAAAATAACGCGCAATGAAGACGGCGTAATCTTTTTGACAATACTTCTCCAGTTCGTATAATTATATAACAACAGTAATGCGATGTTTGGACGAAAGCTACCTTACAGCTACAGGCCGCCCTTATTTCCATACAGCAGCTCATTTAAAAAACCCAAAGAGACTTTATGCATTTTACGCCTCAGCAAAAACAGCAGACCAGAGAGGTGAATGCAAATCCAGTCCTCTCTTATCTGTGCCCATATTAATAACTGCAACTATTATGCCCCGTAAGCTGTTTATTTAGCTATCTTTGTCTCCTCGTGCCACAGCCGTCCTTGCCTGCTCTTCATTCCCATGCTCAAGGGCGACTGTCCTGGACCTGGACTGGCCTGAATTAGTTGCTGCTCCTCCCAGCATTAGCCAGTCGGTCTTTGTCAGTCGTGTGTTTATTCGCCTTATTTGACCACTGGTCATTTCGTATCAGATGGTTTAGAGTCGTATCGTATTTGAAGTAAATGCAGTACGGTACCATTCTGTGGAGGGGAACATCCTTACCCAGAAAAATGGCTCGGTCACGACGCTCCGGTGAAGTGGACGAGCACTTGCCATGCTGTCAGGTACGACATTATCCTAAGCACTAACCTACCTAGAGGCCTCACAAGCACCTGGCGCGTCCACTCTACCGGAGCCTCATAATCGAGCCTTTTCTCTGGGTCAGGACGTTCTGGCGTTGGCGTCCCCACCACAGGATGGTAAGATCAGACGTGTGGTTGCTTGGGTGGATGTTTCAAATTTAGCACCATCAGCTATAGACGTAGGTCCACAAGTTGGAATGCTGTCACTGCTGCCTCCAACCTCGTACCCGAAAATCACCAACTGTGGTTGGACTGTGAACGGTTCAGAAAATCCCATTTTTACAGGTGCAGGAGCACCTGTAAGAGCAGGTGGAGTGTTTACATTTGGACTACAGGTAAAGGTAAGCTAGCTGTAATCAAGGAAACATGTGCTTAGCAGAGCTATTAAAGCTAGAAATATCTCACACTGGCATAGTACTCAAGTAATACTACGACTGCATGGCATCTTACAGTCTTACCAAGACCAGATTGACTCGTCTCTGCTGCCCTGCGTGGGTGTCTGTTTTCTACTGTGGCTAATCCAACACAACGCATGGATATAAGGCTAACGTAAGCTTCTTTAGAAGAAAAGAAAAACGTGCACAGCACAACACTATCGTACAATTTATCCATAAACAGAAGTGAACAAAAAGAAAAGTAAGATATCTCAGAGAGAGACCTTGAAAATGTTGCTTAATTTAAAATGGACTACGGTTTTACGTCATCCATCAGTGACTGATATTAGCAAATGTTCTTTTCCAGAGTAACTCAGGAAAGTTGCAGACCATAGATGAGCCAGTATTAGCTGGCGAAGAGCAGACAAGAGCTTTCACCAGCCGCCATTAAGTGAAACCGCAGAGTTAGCACTCGAGTGTTAGCACGCTAACGCGATAAGTCTCATTAGCAGGAGTGGTATCCATATGTCAAGTGCAACTCATGTTAGCAGCATAAACAGTGAGAGGCTGAAGTGATTCTCATGGTCCCGTTACGTAAATCACAGTTGGGTTCGGAGTCAGAAAATGCTATATGGTTATAATCTATATATATATATATAAAACTCAGAAGGCTACATAGGATGTAAGGCTATAGGCTATATATAAGTCAGTAATCTAATCACAAGGAATGATGAAGATATTGCCAATGTGTGTTTTATTATATTAGCATAAAATTTTAGCTGGCGTCTGTTGTGTCCACTTGATTTGTCGAGGCAGAATCAGCTCTTTTATAACTTCGGAAAGAATCTGAAGCTAGCAGAAGATGACGTGTTGTCCAGTGATATGGCTGCCTTGATTAGGAGCAACTGCTTGCAGTGCTAGCGCTCAAGTGCAACCTACATCAGCAGCATAAACAGAAACGGGAACTGTGGTTCGAATCCCAGGCCGTGCTGCTAGCCATCGGCAGCCGGGGACCCGATAGAGCGCAATTGGCCTGGCTCTCTCCAGGGTGGGTACAGGCACCACTGGCGTCTGCTGCCCGATGCATCGGGTATATGGCGCGTTGGTTGCCCAGTGATGTTGCACTGACTGTCTGACACACGTGTCGGAGGGGCCGTGTGTAGGTGTTCACCCTCACGAGTGGTGGGCCGTACGGGCTGGGTAATGGCGATCTAAATTGGGGAGAACATGGTACAAAATTGTGCCAAATGAAGAAGATGCTGTGAAAGGGTCCAATGTGTGTTGACTTGTGTTACCATGACTTGCCTCAATTGGGGCAGAAAGTGATCTTATATAATCTGAGAAAACATGACGTCAGAAAACGATTCAATGAACTACGTCAAAACCGTAGCAGTATCCATAAACGCAGCTAATTTTAGCAGCATAAATCCAAAAATAATATAATTAACTGAAGTAATTCTCACAGTCCAGTCATGTCACGTTCTAGTTTTGAGATGATTCTGAGGGATTTGATGTGAACTGACTTATATTAGCATGACTCCTTATCTTGCCTCGGCTGGGTCTCGTCTGAGCAGTGTTGAGGCAGAAAATGTTCGTATAAAAAGTGACTCAGAAAAGTGTGAAGCCAGTCGAAGGCCCAATAATACAACAAGCACCTAATTAAAGATAAGAGTTTTTACCAGCCTTAATTAAGAGCAACTGCGGCGCTAGTGTTGTAGTGTCAGCAAGATAATGTGCTTTGTCAAATTAGCAGGAGCAGGATCCATTTGGCAGGTGTATGTGTAGCACATCTTTTGCAGTTCGTATTCTAGTCAAATATTTCTAGAGTGTTTCTTATGGTCCAGTTACGTCAAGCCACGTCATTCCCACACCAAGGATAATGCTTTCACTGGCCTTGATTAGGAGTAAATGCAGTGCTCACACTGTAGTGATGATTAGCGATCAAGTATTAAAACGTTACATGTAATAATGAGAGCAGCCTGTGCTAGTCATACGCCATTAAGTTTTATCTTGCCTCAGTTGGGTTCAACCTTTTTGTTGGGGCAATAAAAAATATTTATTGATGAGTTAACTGAAGGAAAAAACTAGCCGGTATGAGATATAGTGAAAGTCCTGCTTTTACAAACCTAGGTTACAAGGGCAAAAGATCTAGTTCAATGCTAGTTAGCAAAAGTGCCACATGTAATTAGCAAGAGCAGTTTGCTAACAGTACGAAAGTAAATGCTGATTTACGTTGGACAGTCCAATCAAGCTAGCCATTAACGAACAAAGGTTTAGATAGGGTGACCATATGTCCTCTTTTTCCCAGACATGTCCTATTTAAGGAATGTAAAAAATGTGTCTAGACGAGATTGCAAAGTTAAACTTTTTTATTTTTTTATTTTTTTTATATATGAAAAAAAAATTTTATGTAAAAGGTGGTAAATATAAAACGTTTTTACATTTTAATTCAAAACACGTTCATTGAAAGCAAAGGGGATGATTACGACTATTTATTAGTTTTGATAAATTAGTAAATAACAGATTTTAGAGGATTTAACTCCTCCTACCCTCACACTCACACACTGGTACGGTTCTAACGTAGGCCTAACTTAAGCCTTGGGTAAATAGCACAGCTCATGTCGTAGCAGGTTATAAAAAGACTTGGTATCTAGGGATCATACACTACCCAACTTCAACCTATTGCCAATCCAAAACCGAACATCCACCTAAACACATGTGTCTCGTGTTGCCTAGGAGCTGCAGGTTTATGTGAGGTTGTGGGTGGGAAAGACGGGGTTAGCATGGTCTGCACAGACTGCAGAGGGAGTTGGAGGTGGGCAGCACATATTGGAGGCTACCCTATGTATGAGGCATATCTTATATGAATTTCTGTTCCACCTTAAATGCTGCCGCGATATTGGATATGTACATGTGCCAGAATGTAGCTGTGGCATCATTTAAGGTGGAATGTAAAAATTTAAATATGAAATGGCAGCATCTTTTGCGCTCAGTTTTCATTGGCTAGTGATAGGACTCATTCAGAGTGAGTCGCTGACTAGTATAATCTTCTAGATTATGCTCAGATTCAGGTTTGAAGTGCTCCGATTGGTCAGAAATGCGATCGGGGGACAAAAGTCTCTTCACACACTATGTAATTCTCTGTTGGCTCCAACTGGCAAAAAGCCTGCAGACTAGAGCCAGCCAGCACAGACTCAGCCAGAGAGAGAATTTGAGCTAAAATTGGGGTTTAGCCCCAGCTTTAAACTAACTGGAAGCCCCCTATCTACAACATCCTAAGCCCCAGAGACATTCTTTTTGATATATGAAATATGGTCACCCTAGCTTTATGTTAGCAAAGCCTGCTTGACTGACTTTTGTGAATCTCGCAGTTCAGTCCAGTCTATATGTCGGGGAGGAAATGTGTTGAATGAATTATGAAGAAAACAGCGGTTGAGTTGAGGAGCTTGAAGTTCATTCAGTATTCCACAAAGCCTCAACACAACACAGACACTGATGAACATGCAGTGCGAGCATGAATAATCAACCTGTCAGTTAAATGTGGTGCTTGTATTGTATGTATCTGCCCGTAGGTGAAATCATTTACAAAGCCCCACATCTAAAGCAGCGTTCCACAGTAATCGCCGCGCTGGCTGCCATTCAGCATATTAAATCACACTGCAGGCGAAGTTTTCCTAACAAGGCACGCTTTTCCTAACAAGGTACGGTTAGACTTTAGCTTTGGTGTTAACACTATCTGCAAATGCGATCTGGTCCCGCAGCAGCAATTCAACCATTTTCCACTCATTAATTAGCGATTGTTAGGGGACTTGCCAAAGTTTTTGCACACCAACGCTAAGCAAATGAGTGCCCGGGGGCACCGACAACCGTGAGGGCACATCAGCGTCCGGCTCAAAGAGCAGCCTGAGTGGAATTCAGATGATTCGTGTGTACGTGTTTATGTGGTTGTGTGCGTGGACGTCACTGTCTGCATGAGTGAGCGAGGGTCAAGAGCTTTGACCTGGCTCTAAACCGGACGCCGTCCCCAAATGTCTCCGGGAGCAAAAGCAGCAAAGATTAACTGTCGCTGCGAGCATCAGCCCCATCATAATGAATGCGTGCTCACTCCTCTGCCTGCCTTCGACGTCTTCAGCGCTGACAGCCTATTGACGGAGTTGCCATTTAGCGGGCCGGCTACATGTAGATGAGATGGGAGCGTGACCAAATTTGGCAGTGCTCCTTAAGCTTGAATACCTTACTGAGATTTCCAGAGAAAACAGCTTTTTTTTTGGCCTCTCCATCTCAAGAAGAGTGTGGCGTTACCTTGGAGAATTTCGGTGGTGAATGTGAAGTGAAGAGCTTTGAAAGGGTCTCTTTTTTTGTTAGACTGACATTGCAGGTGAATATTTGGGCTTGCTTGTGAAAGGTTTCTTGAATGAAGGGAATTAAAACATTAGGCCCACGCTAATGTAGCAGAAACCCCTCAACACACAAAATGCGAGCGAATGCGAGAAGGGAATAATAGACCTAGACCAGAGGCGTCCATTAAGGTGGGGGAAAAAAATCAATAAAAATATCTCCTAAAATCTAATGGGTGGCTGAGGTGAGGAGAATGGAAAACTGCACAGGGTTTAAAAGCTTGGTGGTTTAGTGGTCTCCTCTGAGCACGGTGAGGTCCTCGACAGTCATGCATTTCTGGTAGTTTGGAGAGATGTGGCAGGTCAAATGCAGTATGAAAACCCCTGAGAATGACGGTACCAAAACGTTTGTTTGGAGTGATGTCATGGCCATGAATGTCTTGGTTGCCAGATAGTCTCAGAAGCATCCAAAGCTTCCACTTTACCAGAGCTTCATAATGGAGTTTCCCCTCCACAGAATGGTAAGAGCAGACGTGTAGACGTCTGGGTGGATGTTTTATATTTAGCACCTTCAACCATAGACGTAGTTTCTCATCTTCTTTGGATAGAGTGCTCCACAACACTCCGATCTGGTTGTGTTGTGTTGGAAAGCTAGTTAGCTCTTCTCCAAACAGTCTGAAAAATGGCCTGTTGGAATGCTGGGTTTAGCATAGCTAGCTACTGTATGATCAGTATTACAGCAGTCGTCTACTATTTAGACCGCATTCATTTTAAATATGATACGACCACAAACCATCTGGTGCGGAATGACCGGATATTCTAACACAAAAGCAGAAGAAGCCAACTCTTGGAAGTGGGCGTGGCCAAAAGGTGGCGTGCTTGATGTGGATCGGAACCCTGCCAGAAAGGTAGATCTCCAGGAAAAGGGTTGGTGACCACTGGTTGTTATTACTTAATACGATTATTTCCAAACTATGTAACGGACTTATTTGTTTTCAGAACTTGGCAGGTCTCCAGGAGGTGCCCACTGCCATAGAATCCAATCAAAATCCAATCAAAGCTATTTGTATCGTGCTGCCCTTGTTTACTAGAGAACTTTTCACTAGATGGTTTGTTAAAGAAATCCTCAATTCTAAAGAAATGTTCAACCTAATCTTCCACATCGGTGGCATCTGGTTGTTTACCATGGACATCAGACTTGGACATCAGACATATTGTTCTGGATTTCACTTTCACTGGAAGCGTCTTTAGAAAACCCCTTTTAAAGATTAAAGAAGTGTAGATCCCAAACAGTACACTTTGGGTACAGGTTATATCACTAGGGTGATACTCTCAATGGTACATTTTCAGCACTAATGCTACTAACTCTTTTTTTAATGTTACATGGCAACATATTCCATTGCAGTTCTTATTTTTTCCAGATATGCCTGTTGAGCACACGTTTTTGTAATAGTGTGGCATTGCTCAAACAACCTATTTTGGCATCTTTTTTTTTCACAGTGTGGAGGGAAAAAAATAGAAAACCCACTGCCTCGAAACACAGAGGCTACTTATTGGCCCCTATTATAAGTGTGTTTTGAGTCAACAGCTTTTCTGTTCCTTTTGGCATCTGTATTATAAAGATTGTGGCTGGTGGTTTAAAAAAAAAAAACATGAGTAATGAATGAAGGACTGTTGCTTTGAGGAGGAGTGTGCAGCCTTCGGCCCAGCAGGTTTGTGGTGCTAGCAATGAATAGGGAAGACACCTACTACAATGAGATTGGGCTTCGTACCATTAAACTACAGGGGGACCAAAATTTTAAATGGCCAGAAACAAAGAGAGGATAAATGGATTTGTGGCTTCAATGAGTCTGTATTTAGAGTGAAGCCTGAGACAGGAAACAGGAAGTGTCAAAGGCGGCTCCTTTTCTGAGCTATATACCATTTTGCTGGCGCACCACACAGTCTCGGAAAAATTGAGGAGCTGAAAGCCTCTCTCCCACCTATGAGGATACTCGACAAATCCCTCCATTGTGGTGGGCTTAATGCAAGAATCTGCCTCTGCTGGGCCTTTATAGAGCCTCCGCAATCCTCTTACTCTCAAACACTCACTCCAGAGCCTACCCTCCTCAAGAGCTCTGGCCATGGCTAATCTATTCTCTCCATACTGATAGTGGGAAAGACTGTGGGCACCACAGTTCTCTCGGACCGATTCCGATCAGCTGAATCAACGCAGCACCGATGGCTAATGGGAGCTGAATGAAATGCAATGCTGTTAGTATAATTATTTTTTATTTCCATGTAGAGATATCAAAGAAAGGCTCCACATTTAAGCCTAAGTCTCTTTAGAAGACTTTTTAATGAAAAAGTAGTTTGTTAGAATGGTTTATCATGACGTAGTAGTGGTGTAGTGTTTGAGGCTCTGAATTTATCAAATGCTTTGAAGATTTGAAGTAAAATATGCCTGTTTTTGTAAACTTTTGCTCTGAACTGATCCGGTATTAATAGCAGGTTCCAGCTCCTACTTTAAGATGCAAGTGTTATAAACCATTAGTCCAAGAGTTATCTTTCATGAAAGTGATTATTTCAGCAGTCATTCATATAAAGGTCAACAGTCTAGATGATCGATTAATTCAGTCATATTCCCAGAAGACAGATCTTTGACTGGAATCCCAGTGAATACATTAGTGTCTGGATGTAATTAAAATAATTTTAGAACAGAATTGGACACGATAGTGAAGCAGTTGTTTGCAATGGTCTTAAAGTGAACTGCTAGAACAGAAGTGCACAACCCAAACAGTACAGTCAAATTAAAACAGTGCAGTCACAATTAAAACAGTGCATTTACCACCAAAATAGTGCAGTCATAACTGAAACAGTGCAGACACAACTGAAAATGTGCAGTCACAACCGAAATAAGGCAGTCACAATTAAAACAGTGCAGTCACAACTAAAACAGTGCAGTCACAACTGAAAATGTGCAGTCACAACTAAAACAGTGCAGTCACAATTAAAACAGTGCAGTCACAACTAAAACAGTGCAGTCACAACTGAAAATGTGCAGTCACAACTAAACCAGTGCAGTCACACCTGAAAATGTGCAGTCACAACTGAAAATGTGCAGTCACAATTAAAACAGTGCAGTCACAACTGAAAAATGTGCAGTCACAATTAAAACAGTGCAGTCACAACTAAAACAGTGCAGTCACAACAAAAAATGTGCAGTCACAACTAAAATAGTGCAGTCACAATTAAAACAGTGCAGTCACAACTAAAACAGTGCAATCACAACTGAAAAAATGTGCAGTCACAACTAAAACAGTGCAGTCACAACTAAAAATGTGCAGTCACAATTAAAACAGTGCAGTCACAATTAAAACAGTGCAGTCACAACTGAAAATGTGCAGTCACAACTGAAACAGTGCAGTCACAATTAAAACAGTGCAGTCACAACTAAAACAGTGCAGTCACAACTGAAAAATGTGCAGTCATAACTAAAACAGTGCAGTCACAACTAAAACAGTGCAGTCACAACTAAAAATGTGCAGTCACAATTAAAACAGTGCAGTCACAACTAAAAATGTGCAGTCACAATTAAAACAGTGCAGTCACAATTAAAACAGTGCAGTCACAACTAAAACAGTGCAGTCACAATTAAAACAGTGCAGTCACAATTAAAACAGTCACAATTAAAACAGTGCAGTCACAATTAAAACAGTGCAGTCACAACTAAAACAGTGCAGTCACAACTAAAACAGTGCAGTTACAATTAAAACAGTGCAGTCACAACTAAAACAGTGCAGTCACAATTAAAACAGTGCAGTCACAATTAAAACAGTCACAATTAAAACAGTGCAGTCACAACTAAAATAGTGTAGTCACAATTAAAACAGTGCAGTCACAATTAAAACAGTGCAGTCACAACTGAAAAATGTGCAGTCATAAATAAAACAGTGCAGTCACAACTAAAACAGTGCAGTCACAACTGAAAAATGTGCAGTCATAACTAAAACAGTGCAGTCACAACTAAAACAGTGCAATCACAACTAAAACAGTGCAATCACAACTAAAATAGTGCAGTCACAACTAAAAATGTGCAGTCACAATTAAAACAGTGCAGTCACAATTAAAACAGTGCAGTCACAACTAAAACAGTGCAGTCACAACTAAAACAGTGCAGTCACAATTAAAACAGTGCAATCACAACTAAAACAGTGCAGTCACAATTAAAACAGTGCAGTCACAACTAAAACAGTGCAGTCACAATTAAAACAGTGCAATCACAATTAAAACAGTGCAGTCACAATTAAAACAGTGCAGTCACAACTAAAACAGTGCAGTCACAATTAAAACAGTGCAGTCACACCTGAAAATGTGCAGTCACAACTAAAACAGTGCAGTCACAACTAAAACAGTGCAGTCACAATTAAAACAGTGCAGTCACACCTGAAAATGTGCAGTCACAATTAAAACAGTGCAGTCACACCTGAAAATGTGCAGTCACAATTAAAACAGTGCAGTCACAACTAAAAATGTGCAGTCACAATTAAAACAGTGCAGTCACAACTAAAACAGTGCAGTCACAACTAAAACAGTGCAGTCACAATTAAAACAGTGCAGTCACAACTAAAACAGTGCAGTCACAATTAAAACAGTGCAATCACAATTAAAACAGTGCAGTCACAATTAAAACAGTGCAGTCACAATTAAAACAGTGCAGTCACAACTGAAAATGTGCATTCACAATTAAAGCAGTGTCTTTACGACCAAAACAGTGCCTTTACAACAGAATGGACAGCCGACACATCGCAGTCACAACTGAAACATTTCTGATTCCATTTTTGAAGCTCAACTCAGTATGTATTGCCAATCAAACTTAGATGCAAGAGCTAAAAGATGGCAATTAAAAGAACATTTGAATAAACTAAGTTGAGTTAACTCAAAGCCCCT
This sequence comes from Salminus brasiliensis, assembly GCF_030463535.1. Classification (NCBI taxonomy): domain Eukaryota; kingdom Metazoa; phylum Chordata; class Actinopteri; order Characiformes; family Bryconidae; genus Salminus; species Salminus brasiliensis. Next base: position 31,169,369 of record NC_132890.1, read on the forward strand.
CTCTAATCAGTTAAATGATCATTTCAGGCTGGTCAGAAAAACATGTTTTCCAAACGTTTGAAACTCTGCCTTTGGTAGAATGGTTCATAAAGATTTATATAGTTCTACAGGGAGCCATTTACAAACGCTTTCCCACCAATCTAAAGAACCCCGCAACCAGGGGTAGAAACATTTAAGCATCCAAATGGTTCTTTATGTTTTATAGTTCTATATTAAATATCCCACCAATCCTTGATGAACCCTTTTTAAAGAGTGTAATTCTTTTCTTATATCAGGATTAGGAATCTGCTGTGAACAAAAAAACAACTCTGCAGAATCACAGTGGGTTACAGGCCTCCACTCTCAAGGAAGCACATTGCTGTAAAGCGGTTTGGGAAATGTTCAGCGTTTGGTTGGGAAAAGCTAACATGAGCGGCCTGCAGACAATCAAATAACCAACATTCCGTCTTCAGACTAATGTATTTTATCCAGAGGCGTCCAAACGTGTGAGAAAACTAGATCTGCTCCTCAAAATCCTCAAATACTTGCTTCTTCTCTACGAGGATGCATCCATACACATCCCGCTTGGGTCTTTTGTGGAATGAGCAGGCTTTAGGAACATGCAGTGCGCAATCTCTGTAGACCAAGAGCTGACTTATTTATGCAGGGAGGAAAAACACGGCCTGCCCAGGTTCGCCAGCAAGGTGGACGAAACGATATTATTCAAACACAATACCAGCGGGTTCCTAAAGTGCCTCTTCTAATATTTCTCTTCCAATGGCCTTTTTTTAAATTGAGTTGCACGGCTATGCTTCAGGCCTGACTGTCTGCAAACATCAGAGAACAGGAGGGGAAAGCGGCAGCGGGTGCTCGCGCTTGTCTTGGAGGATTTTAATGGGCTGAATTTCCTCCAAGGCCTATTCCGGATCGGAGCTGAATTTCAGCCTGAAAGCTTCTTTTTTCCCACTGCCGGGGTGGCATCGTTCAAGAAGACATTCTAACGTCATCAAAAGACAACGGCCTCCTTAAGTTATATAAGGGCAGAATTGATTTGATTGTGGTTTCGCAAAGCAGTTTCTCAGTGCCGAAGCTGAGATAGTGGCTCAGGCCTGCCAGACTTGACCACCATTTCAAAATGAGGGTGCATTTTTTAGGCAATCGTCTTGGCCTGGCATTCTAGTAAATAATCACGAAAAGGTAAAGTATTGCATTTTCGCAAAAAGAGGCGTCTGCCGAGTCAATGGCTTTTAAATTGGCCTGTTCTTTTCCAAGGCTGCGCTGCTGGAGAGGAAAAATAAAGCAGGAGTCTGATTGTGTCTGTCTGTGCTCCCTGCAACCCGTATTCTGTAGGTACGAGGCTGCTTACTGTTGTTTTGCCAGCATTTGCTAATAAAGGAGCTGTGGTAACCGGTTACTGAAAGGCAGCTTTCATAAAGCTACAAAACACCTACATAATCTTTTCCTGTCAACTGACATTGACCTGCATACAGGTGTGGCAATTTCTGAGGTAAAATGATATTAAAAATGGACAAAAGTCACCTTAATGGCAACTCAGGCTTTTTGAAATAAGCCTTTAGAAAATGTTTATGGATGTTTATGTCAATTTCATGTAGCCTAATGAATGCTGCTCCTCAGAAAACTTCCAGACTTACTGCAACTCTCTTCTGGCTGGTCTCCCTCTGTGTACCATCAGGCCCCTGCAACTCATCCAGAATGCATCGGCACGGGTGGTCTTCAACGTTCTTTGTTCATCGTACTTAATGGCAATGGTCAAACGCCGATCTGCACCAAGAGCCCTTCCAGCTTCAAGTACGGCTCGGCTCGACCCGCCATCCCTCAAAATCCACGGAAGATAAGCGTCCACGCTTTTTTCTGTCCTGGCACCAAAGTGGTGGAACAAGCTTCCCCTGGGTGTCCGAACAGCAGAGTCGCTTGCTGTCTTCAAACCCGGACTGAAGACCCTCCTCTTCCGAGAGTACTTGGGCGAATAGCAGAGTACTATGGTCACCTTATTGACTTGTGTTTAGTAATGTCTAAAGCTTAAAGGTATCTTGGAACTATTAGTCTATTCTAACTAGCTGAGGTTTTTCTTGGGTAAATAGTAAAGCACTTTTGTAAGTCGCTCTAGATAAGAGCGTCTGCTAAATGTCGTAAATGTAAATGTAAAAGTGGTGCCAGCGCTCATTTTCCAGTCATGTCAAATACAGTAAAGTGTCTTCTGCAACTCAAATGGACAACAACCTACACCACAAGCCTGATTATGTCCGTCTTGATAGTTTTGGACTGGTAAATGGCTGAACATCTGTCTCTGAACTGACCTCTGCAATTTCTTTGTCGTCTCTGCAGGTCCGCTTCGGTGCGCTCCATCGCTCTACAGCTGTGGCAATAAGAACAGGCCTCAGGGTTTGATAGCTGCCCTGCACCATTCATCAGTCAGGTTGGGCTTTACAGATCAGACTCTCTTTTTCAGAGGGGTATTTTATATTGTCTCTGAAATGGTCTGGAATTACGTAAATATAATTAAAGCTAAGAATGTTACCAAATGAAGTTGTCATGTTCTAGATAGAACGACTGCCTGTACTAAAGAACTAAAGAACACTTTTTTTTAGATGCAAAGCACCTCATGGACCTGGTTCTCGCTCACTTAGATTTAGCAGGCTAAAGATGATCCACAAGAGGGTGCTGTTAGTTGTTAGTAGTAAACCGGCTTTTGGTGCTTCGCATCAGTGACACTGTGTGTCCCTTGAACACTGTGATAGTCTAAACTATAGACCCAATTCAACTGTTTTGAGCTATGTCTGACAAACTGCATCACATTTCTTGACCTTCTTTATGCCAATTATACCCTAAAAGTAGACGGTCAGCCTGTTTTCTTATCCGTTCTTATAAATACAGCAATAAATTCAAGGTAGAAATTGCTGTCAATGTGTCAAACGAGGCCTGTTTTCTCTACAGCGTGGAAGATGTCCCTCTTCATCTGTTTCTTTTAGCCTGAACAGATTTTTATACAAACACAGTGATCTATTCAATAAAGGCCTCTTTCTCTACTCAGTGCATTCTCATTCACTCTCTCTCACTCTCTCTCTCTCTCGCACACACTCTCCTACTCCTCCTGATATCGCTGTCCGACTCAATAGCAGCGCAGTGGAAGATGGTGCACGGTAATGACCGAGTGCATTTCTCACGTCCTTTGTAATGACAGGTGGAGGAATGATTGACGTTCCGCAGTCACTCTTGTCACGCTCATGTTCACGACAACCTACACGCACTGCCGGTTGCCAGGAGTCCGCCGCTGCCGCCACGAGCTGCAGAGCGAGTTTGAAGATGAAAGGTTGGGAAGAGATGCCTCTGGAGGTTTTTACTCTCCATGCGTAGCCAGGTTAGGCCTGGCCGTGAAATAAACCCCATTTGTAACAGGCAATCTTCACCGGAAGACGCCTCTAGTGCTGGCCCTGGCTTGTTCTCGGCCTGATCGGGGTCAGCAATATTTGAGCCAGTCCTTAAATGACTTTGGGCCGCAGTAATGTAATAGCATCTAAAAATAAAAAAAATTAAATAACAGTTTAAGGCAACAGGCCTCATTTACATTGACAACCATAAGCTTCCTGCAGCCGCCCGCATCAGATTCAAAGCCCTGACTCTGGCCTACAAAGCCAAGACTGGACCAGCCCCTCTGTACCTGATGGCAACTGTCCGAACAGCAGAGTCGCTCGCTGTCTTCAAATGCAGACTGAGGGTACTTGGGCGAAGTTGAGTAGTGTAGAGTATTGTGTCTCCATACTGACTTTTGTATTTAGTCGTATCTAAGCTTAGAGGCATCCTTTGGATACTAGCTGATACAAACTAGCTATTTTGTATGTGGGTATTTTCTGAGTAAACAGTGAAGCACTTTTGTAAGTCACTCTGGAGAAGAACGTCTGATAAATGAATAATAAAATAAATAATAAATAAAAAGATAATAAATAATGGTAAAAAAAAAGGGAGGGAGGGGGTCAACCACAAATGCAAGTTAGCATTAAAATAGTATAGTATAGAATATAAAGTATTTATATATAAAAACGTTTTATATATATATATATATATATATATATATATATATATATATATATATATATATATATATATATATGTATATATAAAGGGGGGGCGGCTGGGGGCATTAAATGAGATGTTCGTATGTATGTTCGCTTGGACAGATTTCTAACAAAGTCAGTAGCATCGGACCACTGTTGAACACCAGGAAGACGTTAATGTGGATGTAGTTGTCTAGGTTCTCAAACATGTTTGGTCACACAGGCAAGTCTTTTCCTTGGTTTCTTTATGAATACTCTAGGACTGCACAATGCTGGCAAAAACGGACATTGCGATATTTTGTGATTCTGCAAATTCTTTTGCAATATTAAAAAAAATCTCTCCAGACGTCAATAATCCAACATGTAATGATATTATTAATGCCCTCTGTGTACTGGAATAAGACTGGAGTAAAAGAAACGATACTGTGCAGATATAATCTGCCCATATGTCATGGAAAATGAGAACACTGCAAATTTTCATTTCCCATCAAAACCCTTACTGCTGAGAACCCTACTGTACTCGCTGTACCATGCAAATGAAAGAAGAGCCCAGGAAATTCCCATTAATTCTCCTCTTAGTGGAATTTTTATTGGAGAACATGGTCTAGTAGGGTTGTTAAAATAATGTTCCCACCAAAAGCAGTGAAGGGGCTTTTATTGGACAGATGAATGGATACACTGTGAACACCCAGAAGAGGGAAGCTAGGCGAAAACAGCCTCGTGACACAAAAAAAAAAAAAAAACCACTGGCTCAAGACTCTGGAAAAGAAAGACATGTTTAGGGAAGATGGATTTTTGTGGTCAGCCTCCTAAAGTTTTAGTGGGCATTTAGTGGCCCTGTCATTTCTTTTCGGTAGCTCATCTCCGTGTGCGGCCTGGAGCACCACTCCGAATCCCAATCGCGACTCTGCCCCCCCCCCCCACTCCCTCCTTCACAACCAGTGGGGGGGCCATAAAACCTGTGAGCAGCTAAGGCCTTGCGAACGTATCAATTTCATAGCGCATGACTGCAACTTATGGATCGATATCCGCCTGGGGTCCGTGGGGAAAACCCTCGGCTCCAGACCGAAATAAAATAAACAGTCTGCAGCCCTGGACGTCGCCTAATTCATTTTCTCTGTCCTGGCCGCCCTGCTCATTCTATTTTTTTTTTCTACTGAAGACCTGAAAATTACATTCCTCAGTCTATTAGAGTCCAAACACACACACACACACACACACACACAATTTCACTATCACACACAATCTGCAATTCAAAGAGCTGCTAGGTGCTATTAGACCCTAAACAATCAAGCATGGCTCGACTGAATCTATTAGCTTGGTGGGTCGAGCATCCTCGGTCAGTCTGGGCCACTTTCAGAGCTTTGCCTTTTCAAAAGAAATTTCGATACTGCTCTGCGCTCCTAAAGCAGTTAGCCAGGTGGTCCAGCCTGAGCACACCACCACAATCACAGCTGAAGGCCTTTTCCAGCATCTCTCACATTCATTCCTAGGTGGCATTACAACATCTAACCCAGGAACTCGCATTGCTGTGATGTATCTGCTTTAAACATCAGCCGGACGCTGGATCAGCTGCTGAACGGAGGGGCTGTCTGCAGCAGTTCAGCCCAGACCATTCATGCTGAAGTTACGTTTCAGTGGTTTTCAGGCTGAGCTTCAGCCCAGGCTTCTTATTAAGTGAGACAAAATACAGGGCAACCAATCAGAACAGAGGTCATTAACATATTTCAGTCTGAATGGCACAGTAACAAAAATAGCCTTTTAATTAATTCTAAGGGATAAAGAGTGGCTGGACGATGAAATACACCGATCAGCCATAACATTACCACCACCACCACTAATAACTAGCATAAGTGAGAAGCTGGCTGCATGGTAGCGTTACGTCACCTCATCCTTCACTGCTTTTGCTCCACTTTCCCATGAATATTATCCGGGTTTGCCTGCAAGGCCTCAAGACCAGTCTTGTTTCTTATACAGGCACACACACACATAGTGTCCTTTGACGTGTGTGGGCCCCTCACTGTGCTGCTCCTCTCATGCTTTTCCCAGCATTGTCTCCTGTAATGGCCTATTACACTCTCTCTCCACATCTCTCCCCTAATTTATCATCCCTCCTTTTCTTCCTCCCCATCGCCCTCCATCTCCCCTCTCCCTCTTTCTCTCTCCACACTCTTGCTGCCACTCTCTCCCCGTCTCCTCTTTCCTCAATGCTGTCTCTCTTTAGACTTCTCCTTTCATTACTTTTGCCCATGCTCCTCCATTCTCTCACCCACTCTTTTTAATCCTCCTCCTTCTTCCTTAATTTCCCTCTCTCAGCTGAGAGCTGAGGGATGCTTTCAAACTGGAAAACACGCAAGTGTCACATTTCTCTCTCTCTCTCTCTCTCTCTCTCTCTCTCTCTCTCTCTCTCTCTCTCTCTCTCCTTCTGTGTGTCTCTCTCTCCCGCGCTTCTCTCTTTCTCCATCACGACCCATCAGTAGATAAGCATCAGTCAGCCACTCCAGAGCTGCTCTCCGCTCTTCCTCCTGTCAGCAGATTACACTGCAGTGGCTGACAGCTTGTTATCGCTGGCTGTGGCAGGAGGCCTGCATCTTTTGTTCTTCCAGAACAGGCCTGACCCCCCTCCAAACCCCCCCAACACACACACACACACCTCAGTGACAGCCAGATCCACACACCCCTCAGTGAGAGCCCAGGGAGTGTGGGCATTTCTGGGTGTTTAAAAAGCGGATAGAAGCCTTTAATAAAGTGGCCAGTGAGTGGAATCGGACGATAGGTGTTTCTAATAAAGTGGCCAGGAATTAAACTACAAGGTAAATGTTTCTGATAAAGTGGCCAGTGAGTGGAAGTTGAAGGTAGGTGTTTCTAATAAAGTGACCAGTGAGTGTGAGCTGAAGCTGGGGGTTTCTAATAAAGTGGTCAGTGAGTGTAAGCTGAAAGCTGGGGGTTTCTAATAAAGTGGCCAGTGAGTGGAAGTGCAAGATAGGTGTTTCCGATAAAGTGGCCAGTGAGTGAAACTACAAAATAGGGGTTTCTGATAAAGTGGCCAGTAAGTGGTTAAATTACAGGACCCTTTTTGTCATCCTGCGACATTCCTTAATGTTTCATCATTTAGTCAGAAACCCGACATTCTTCTCCTGTAATTGGTTTGAAACGGAGCCACGGAGGGATTTGCTGCGCTGCTGAACGGAGCGAGCAGACTGGATTACTGTTTGCTGCTGCTGTTGCCGCATCTTGGCGAAACGGATTATTTTTTACGCACCTCTGTCGTAGTACGTGCTACTGATCGTAGCTTATTAATCTGCCCTCATTTTGCTGTGGGACTCAGCAGCTCTCGCCATTCCTCCCTCAGGATGGCGCACACCGAGCCCAGCAACAAATCTACGACCGTAATTAGGCCTAGCTGCACTAAAAACGTGCTGCCGAATCAGCTAAGCAAAGCAAGCAAACCCTCCATCCCTCCACCTGCTGACTCCAGCGCAGTGATGGGACACACTCTGCATTGAGTCAGTAAGTGCAGTCTGGGTTCTGTGAGGCTCTTTCTGTGGATGCAGCGTTAATTAAACTAATGTACATCCTTACGATTAAAGCATCCAATTCACTTCCAGAGTGATTACTGCGTGACGCTGTGTAAAGGGTTGAGGGAGCTATGCTATGCTTTTCCCTGCTCTTCCCGCTGTGCTGACAGAATGGAATTGCCCCAGCTGTTTTTTTTCAGCTTATGGTCGTTTCTGCTCTCTCTCATCTTCTCTGTTGCTTCTCCAGCAAAGGAAAAGAGGAAGAGAGAAGCTTACATACGACCATCACACGCTCTTCCTCTTCCCTCTCTCTTCTGATTCTCTCTCTCTCCTGATTCTGATTCTGTCTACTGATTCCGATTCTCTCTCTCTCTCTTTTGATTCAGATTCTCTCTGCTGATTCCGATTCTTTCTGTCTCCTGATTCTGATTTTCTCTCTCTCCTGATTCCGATTCTTTCTCTCCTGATTCTGATTCACTCTGTCTCCTGATTCTGATTTTCTCTCTCTCCTGATTCCGATTTTTTCTCTCCTGATTCTGATTCACTCTCCTGATTCTGCCTGATTCTGATTCTCTCTCTCTCTCCTGATTCTGATTCTCTCTTTCTCTCCTGATTCTGATTCTCTCTCTCTCCTGATTCTGATTCTCTCTGTCTCCTGATTCTGATTCTCTCTCTCTCCTGATTCCGATTCTTTCTCTCCTGATTCTGATTCTCTCTCTCTCCTGATTCTGATTCTCTCTCTCTCCTGATTCTGATTCTCTCTCTCTCCTGATTCTGATTCTCTCTCCTGATTCTGATTCTCTCTCTCTCTCCTGATTCTGATTCTCTCTCTCTCTCCTGATTCTGATTCTCTCTCCCTCCTGATTCTGATTCTCTCTCCTGATTCTGATTCTCTCTCTCTCCTGATTCTGATTCTCTCTCTCTCTCTCTCTCTCTCTCTCTCTCTCTCTCTCTCTCTCTCTCCTGATTCTGATTCTCTCTCTGTCTCCTGATTCTGATTCTCTCTGCTGATTCCAAATCTTTCGCTCCTGATTGCGACCCTCTCTGTTTCTAATAAAGTGGCCAGGAATGGAACTACAAGGTAGGTATTTCTGATAAAGTGGTCAGTGAATTAAAATGTTATTCTAATAAAGTGACCAGTGGATGAAAAAAACAGGGACGGTGTTTCTGATAAAGTGGCCAGTGAGTGGAAGTACAAGTTAAGTGTTTCTAATAAAGTGGCCAGTGAGTTGAACTACAAGATATGTATATTTAATAAAGTGGCCAGTGAGTGGAAGTACAAGGTAGGTGTTTCTAATATAGTGGCCAGTAAGTGGCTAAATTACAGGACCCTTTTCCTTAATGTTTCATCATTTAGTCAGAAACCTGACATTCTTCTCCTGTAATTGGTTTAATTGATTCAGAATCTCTCTCTCTCATTCTCACTCTGCTGATTCTTTCTCTCTCCTGATCTCTTTTTTCCTCCCAGTCCTTTTTTGTCCTTCCTCTCTCCATCTCTCTCTCCTTTTCTGTATTCTGTACTCTCTCTATCTTCCCACTATATTTCTTTCTTTCCTCAGTCTCTCTCTCTCTCTCTCTCTCTCTCTCTCTCTCTCTCCGTGGGGAGACGTTAAAGCACTGTGTGTTTGACTGTGAAAGCTGGTGTGCTTTCAGTATCCTGGGCTCTGAAGCAGCCCCTCAGCGGCGGTCTCTGTGCTGAAAGGCCGCCGGTCGCTCTGACAGGAGGACGAGTGCCCAGGAACAGCAGAGGCCTCAGAGGAGGCGAGACACTGTGGTTTGGAGAGTTTGGTTACATAACCAGCTCCAGCCCCTGCCGCACCCGCACCTCTCCCCGGGCGTCATCTGCGTCACTCAGAGGCTGTTTACTGTCGCCTCCACCTGCTGTTCCTGCTCCGATTGCTGTATAATAAGCAGTGTTTTTAAAAGAGCCGAGAAAAACAATGAGGTCCGTCCCAGTTTACTTCCCCTCCTGGTTTCCTTTCAGCAGCTGCTGAGAAATCAGCCGAGTGACCCTGATCTTCCCCCTCACCCTCCTGTCTTTCTGTTGTTCTTCCTTTTGTGATTTATTTATTTATTCATTCAATCATTTGGAGTCTGGTAGGGTTTGGCGGGTCACGACTCATTCCGGCTGCTCTGGTTATTCATTGATTTCTGTTTTATTTAGATTTTTCATTTTTGGTTTATTTGCAGCTGCTGTGTTTGGCTCATTGACTCATGGTTGCAATTGTGAGTTATTTAGTTTGTTTGTTTACTTATTTATTTGCTGAATTTACATATTGGCTGCTCGTGATTCATACAGGTTACTTTGTTTATTTGTTTATTTATTTATTTCCAGTTGCTGTGTTTGGATGACTCATACTGATTCCACTGGTTTTATGTGGCTGTCCTCTGTGTTTAGGTGTAGCCATGCTATGGCTGCACCAGCAGTTTGTTTGTAAAAGTTACAAAATGCTGGGATTTGCCTTCCCATGATTCATACTGGGTGCTTTTTTCATAATGTTTTTATTTATTTATTGAATTTACTGTTTTATTCTGGGTGGCGTGAAACATAAAGTAGCACTGCTTCGCTTGTTTTGTATTTATGTAGCTAACACTATCATATCAGGTTTTAGCTGCTCAAAATACATACTGGTTGCACTGTTGATTTATTTGTTTGTTTGTTTGTTTGTTTGTTGCTGTTGAAAGGCATTGGGTATGATTTTGGAGAATGACTGTTAATGTTCTTCACAGCAAAACAAATTACACCCTTACCATTCAGTGCTCTTTACGCATTGCCAAGGTAACAACATTGGTAATATTATTTGGACAATATCAATATTAGTGGGTTTTTTTGAGGCTGCTGACTGACATGCTAATGCTACAGTGGTGACATTCGATGAGGACATAAGCTAGCAAGCTAACACTACAGTACTGACGTTTGATGAGGCTGTTGGCTGGCACGCTAACACTACAGATGTTGGACGAGGTTGGTAGCCGGTGTGTTTTGGATGCTGTGTTTGGACGTGGTGGAAGTAGGTAGGCTAACGGCCTCGTCTATAATTACCTAGCATAGCATTTCAGATTTCACGTGAATTCAAATAATGTACTAACTGCACTAGCAGACAGCTTTTCAGATCCTTGTGGCCGCAAAACCATGATATAACGTTGGGGAGAGCAATGTCCTGGCCAGTAATTAGATTTACCTAGGTTACCGTTGGCAAGCGGTAACCTAGGTGGTACGAGGGCGTAGGGCGTAGACACGTAGACGTGTGTTACCATTAATGAGAAACCTCCGAACGTCATGCCTTTTGACGTTGAAGGTTTCTCACCAGTGGTAACACACGTCTACGCCCTCGTACCACCATGTCTGTGTCACTGCAGTGGTGAGAATTAGCTACCACCCAAATACTATCTGCTCTGCGGTGGTCCTGTGGGGTCCTGACTATTGAAGAACAAGGTAAAAGGAGGCTAAAAAAGTATGCAGAGAAACAGATGGATACAGTATATATAAAAAATCCAACTATCCGTCCATGCTGTCTCATGTTTAGACTGTCCATGACTCATACTGGTTGCACTGGTGATTGTGCTTCATTTAGAGCCCTCTGAGAAGCACTCAAGAGACAGTAATTGGCTTTCCCATCATGCCTCCATGCCTCAGCTCCATACCAGTTCATCTCCATCAAATGAAGAGGGAGAGAGGCAGAGAGAGAGAGAGAGAGAGAGAGAGAGAGAGAGAGAGAGAGACGGGTGGAGGAATGCGGCAGGACATGGGGCTCTGGTCAGCATTCAGCCTGAGTGGATAAGAGGAGATGAGCACTCCTTAATAGGCTTGGAAAGGCTACAGCAGCGCAGGTGTAGTGGACAGGCCCACTGCTCTGTAATCACACAGGATGAATGCAGTCTCATCAGTCTGTGGTCCGCAGTGTGTACGTGCATATGGGCATTTTGGTACCCATGCTGTGTGTTGTTTCAAGCCTGTCTTGGCATATCCAGAAGAATGAGATGTCAGCCTATTTTAGCGTAGCGTTGAATGGACCAATAGAAATGCTCTAAAATGACCTCACACTGGCTTCCACTGAAAGTCATTGTTTTGGGTGTTTTGCCCAAACATTGAAGATGGTAGAGTTGCTTGGCCTTCCTCCAGATCCAGCTCCACTTGCTCCTAGACTTCGGTACATTCAGGCAAGTGTGAAAGCTATTTTCAAGTCCAGGGGTGGCTCAGAACCCTGATCTCTTCTCTGGTCCTCCTGAAATCGATGGTTTGGGGTTCGCTTCTACCCAGCCAGCATGCTTATGTGCGGCTCACATGGGCGGACTGTGGGCTAGGTGGGTTCCAGATGGGTTCCAGATGGGAATGGGCTCTGAGTGGATTTGTACATGTGTTGTTATTCCCAAATGGGCCCCATTGTTACAGTCCACCTTCATTTTTAACATGGCTCCCACCTAGGCCCCATGTGCAGTGTACAACCCAGGATATGGGCCCATGTTTAACCCTCCTGGTCCCTTATGATCACTGATGCTGGTGGGACCCTAATGGACATCCATATGTGCGGCCAACATGTAACCCATGGAGAAAAGGCGCTGTTCTTCGCTGCTTGAGAGTCTGTACCCAAGAAAATAATGAAAAGCTATACATGGATGAACCCAGGTCCTACTATTTTGGTCAAATTGCACACAAAAAAGTGACGTTTGAAATTGTGCAATCGATCCGCTTTTCGTATGGAAGCAAATACATGATAAGGAGTCTAACGAGTCCTGGGTGCAGACTAGCGTATTTGGGGCAGACAAAAAGACAGATGGAAACAATAATGATTTGTTTGTGGTTTCTGAAACTTTAAAGACATCAATTAATGATGAGACGCCTTTTATTCACCAGGCCAGGCTGAGGTTGCGCTCATTGTAAAAGCACAGTGCGGACCACTGCTCTAGGCTCTAGACTGTTTCTCTGCTCCTTCTACCAAACCCTTCCCCATAAATGTACAGCTGCGCGCCCGGGATTCGCAGTCCAGTGTGTTTGAAATGGTAAACGTCTGTATCGTATTGATTTTCCTCTGTGATCTCGGCTCCTATGCCTTGTGCTGGACAGGTTCACGGCCGTCAACTAAGCATGTGATTTATTGGACTGGAGTACTCTGAAACTGAGGGGATGAGGCCGATCAGATCTAATCGTAATTTTGACAGATTTCTCTATTCATCTGTGTGGTGCTTGGGCATAGCTCTCAGGCCGTACCTCTGCTGTTGTAAATACACCAGGCCTAAACAAAGACAGAACACAAAGAATCTGAGATTTTGAATACACGTTTAAACGCACATGCTAGGAGGAAAACAGACCAACATTCAGCCAATCAGGACACTGATCTACTTGCGTGCCAACCCAATCAAGACAAAGAGGCAGTCAGAACAAGGAGACATCTCTACTTCCTTGCCAAGCAGTCAAAACGGGAAGGTACACTATTTGGACAAAAGTTTTGGGACGCATGCTCATTCATTGTTTCCTCCAAAATCAGGGTATTAAAAAGAGTTTTTTCCTGTCCAGGGAAAGCTTTCTACTAGATTTTAGAGGAGCAATGCTGTGAGGATTTGATTGCATTCAGCAACAAGAGCAGTCTGGATGTTGGAAGAGCACCATCCCACCTCATCTTAAACTTCATAACTCATCCCAAAACGTACTGAATGGAGCACCAACCATCATTCCAGAGATCACAGTTTCACTGCTCCGCTGCTCAATGCTGGGGGTCTTTGTTCCACTCTAGCCCACACCTGACTAGGCAATAGGTTCATCATGTTTATCTGCTCCAGAGAGTCCTGTAGAGGTGTATGGCAGTGTGTGTGCATTTGCTGTTTGGCTCTTTGGACATTCAAACTAGTGAACTCTAGTAAAAAACACACCTTTATATACATCATATATCCAAATGTTTGTGGACACCACTTTTAATAAATGCAGATGTGGAAATGCACACAAACACACACACACAGCTTGTCTACCATCAATAGAACAGGACTCTCTGGAGCAGGTAAACATGAACCTATTGACACCATGCTGCCTAATGCCAGGCGTGGGCTAAAAGGGGTTGTGGAGCAGTGGAACTGTGGAATGATGGATGGTGCTCCATTCAATACTTTTGGAACGAGTCAGGGAGTTGAGGATGAGGTAGGGTAGTGATCAACACTATTCTGACCTTACTAATGCTCTTGTCCCTGAATGCAAGCAAATTCTCACAGTAATGCTCCTCCTAAATCTAGTAGAAACAGTAGAGACAGTTACTCCAACAAAAGCTGGACAAACTCTTTTTAATACCCTTGATTTCAGAAGAAACCATGAATGAGCAAGTGTCCCAAAACTTTTGTCCATAATAGAGTGTATAATAGAGGTATAAATCTATAAAGGATGAAATACTGCATTCTAGAGTCCAGGAAGCACTAATAGCCCCAAACACATGATGCAGGACAGGGAGAGAGTTTGTTAGAGTTGGAACTGTGACCGTTCTCATTTCAGTGATGACTCAGTTTGAGTCAGGCTGTTTGTGTTTATACATCATTACACATTTCCTGCAACTCCCAGGACAATTACCTGTCCTGCAATGGCGAGGCCTTTGTGGTTGTGGGCCCTCACTCCCCGCAGGCCCAGGGAGCGGTGCGTTTGGCACGGTCAGGGGTAGATTGAATGTGTTGTAAGGGTAGATTGAATGTGTTGTAGGCTGCTGTGCCATGAGTGACATCAGAGGCTTCAGAGAGATTTCAAAAGGCAGCCTCCCAGTGGGTCATCCACTGTGTGGAGCTATTGAACACACCCAGGCGACTCTGGGCACAGGTCAGGCTGACCCAGGCATTTCATCGTCATCATGCCCACTTATGTTACCCATTCATTAAAGCCCCAGGGCTCATTAAATATTAAATATACTGCTGCGTAAAAGGGAACAAAACAAATACATAAATAAATATATAATGCTATAGGTTGCATTTCAGGGTGGCCATATCTGCCCCTATTCCTCTGCTTGTAGTGGTATATCCTTGTATGGTAGCTGTTACGCCCATGTTAGCTAAGGGACTAAGCCTTTTTTCTCTATGAGATAAAATCCTAAAAGTATTGGGACACTGAGGATTTGACGGCCAGAATGTTGGATGATCACCCACCACCAGGTCATCCCAAAATTACTGGATGGTGCACCATCATTCCAGAGAACACAGTTCCACAGCTCAATACTGGGGGGCTTTATACCAATCTAGCCCAAGCTTGACATTAGGCCTGGTGCCAATGGGTTCAGCTTAAAATAACTGAATGCATTTATTAGCAGGGGGTATACATATATATAGATTGATATATAAGAGGGACACAGACCTAATCTATTATTCAACATTTATATGGCTACAATCAATGACAGTGTATTAACAAGTTGCTATAAAATCTGCTAATACAGCCCGTTTCATGGAAGATATTGTTGCTATCTAATGGAGCAGCTGTTAAGTAAGGCTTTCTTAAGGTAAGCTTGCTTACTAACCAGGCTACAGTGGGGGGGGAAAGTATTTAGTCAGTCACCAATCGTGCAAGTTCTCCCACTTAAAAAGATGAGAGAGGCCTGTAATTGACATCATAGGTAGACCTCAACTATGAGAGACAATATGAGAAAAACAAATTCAGAAAATCACATTGTCTGATTTTTAAAGAATTTATTTGCAAATAATGGTGGAAAATAAGTATTTGGTCAATAACAAAAGTTCATCTCAATACTTTGTTATATCTCCTTTGTTGGCAATGACAGAGGTCAAACGTTTTCTGTAAGTCTTCACAAGGTTGGCACACACCGTTGCTGGTATGTTGGCCCATTCCTCCATGCAGATCTCCTCTAGAGCAGTGATGTTTTGGGGCTGTCGGCGGGCAACACAGACTTTCAACTCTCTCCAAAGGTTTTCTATAGGGTTGAGATCTGGAGACTGGCTAGGCCACTCCAGAACCTTGAAATGCTTCTAACGAAGCCACTCCTTTGTTGCCCTGGCAGTGTGCTTGGGATCATTGTCATGCTGAAAGACCCAGCCACATTTCATGTTCAATGCCCTTGCTGATGGAAGGAGTTTTGCACTCAAAATCTCACAATACATGGCCCCATTCATTCTTTCATGTACACAGACCAGTCGTCCTAGTCCCTTTGCAGAGAAACAGCCCCAAAGCATGATGTTGCCACCCCCATGCTTCACAGTTGGTATGGTGTTCTTTGGATGCAACTCAGCATTCACTTTCCTCCAAACACAACGAGTTGTGTTTGTACCAAACAGTTCTACTTTGGTTTCATCTGACCATAAGACATTCTCCCAATACTCTTCCGGAACATCCAAATGCTCTCTAGCAAATTTCAGACGTGCCCGGATATGTACTGGCTTAAGCAGGGAAACACATCTGGCACTGCAAGATCTGAGTCCCTGGCAACGTAGTGTGTTACAGACGGTAGCCTTTGTAACATTGGTCCCAGCTTTCTGCAGGTCATTCACTAGGTACCCTGGTGTGGTTCTGGGATTTTTGCTCACCGTTCTTGTGATCATTTTGACCCCACGGGCTGAGATCTTGCGCGGAGCCCCTGATCGAGGGAGATTAGCAGTGGTCTTGTAGGTCTCCCATTTTCTGATTATTGCTCCCACAGTAGATTCCTTTACTCCAAGCTGCTTGCCTATTGCAGATTCAGTCTTCCCAGCCTGGTGCAGGTCTACAATTTTGTGTCTGGTGTCATTCGACAGCTCTTTGGTCTTCACCATAGTGGAGTTTGGAGTGTGACTGTTTGAGGTTGTGGGCAGGTGTCTTTTATACTGTTAACGAGTTCAAACAGGTGCCATTAATACAGGTAATGAGTGCAGGACAGAGAAGCCTGTTACAGGTCTGTGACAGCCAGAAATCTTGCTTGTTTGTAGGTGACTAAATACTTATTTTCCACCATTATTTGCAAATAAATTCTTTAAAAATCATAAAAATCAATTTTTTTTCTCATTTTGTCTCTCATAGTTGAGGTCAATTACAGGCCTCTCTCATCTTTTTAAGTGGGAGAACTTGCACAATTGGTGACTGACTAAATACTTTTTTCCCCACTGTATCTGTTTCATTTTCCTTGTTTCTTGCATTCCCTCTATTTCAGTCTCCTTTCCCTTTCATGGCTTACTCCATTGCTTTCCCCACAGCCCCTCTTTCTCCCTCGCTTGTTAAAACTAGACACCTCGGTTACTCACAGTGCTTCTGACTTATGCTGGCATTCATTACAACTTTGCAGACGCCACTAGATCAGCCCGTTTTACGTTTTTTTCACTCCATATGAAAAGAGAGAGCGAGGGAGAGAGAGGGATGGATGGATGGATGGATGGATCTCTCCTCAGCTCTGCGCTAATGTGATTTGAGGTTCTCCAGCTGCAGTCTGGCTCAGACTCGTTCAACAGAGCTAGGGAACTTCAGCAATCTCAGCATCTCTGCATTCAGCACTATTACAGCAGATGTTTAATAAGCTGCAGTGTTTTATGTGTAATAGTAAAAAAATGCCATTTCAAACTGGATGTCAATATCTAATTAAAAAGAGATTGAAGTGAAGCGAAGTTTTAGCACGTTGGAATAAACGTTAGGAGGGTCCAGAGTGTACTGACCTGGCAGGATCTTTTTGCTAACCTTAAATTTTGTAGTTTCACTAAATCTGGCCAGTAAGGGTATATATTTTTTTCTTACTGTCATCCTTACTCAGATCTGAGACAGTGAAAAATACATAGACTGCCTCAGTGGTGTACATCTACACTGTTGGCTTTTGTGGACATGCACTGTCACATTATTCGAAGGCTTTCTGACAGCTAAATTAGCTCTTCCTGACTGCTGTGTGATGGTTTGAACGATTGCATCATGTTCCAGCTGCTAGCTGAACTCCAGAGCACACCTCTCACACCACCATCTTTCTGGCTCCACATGCAGTGTGTATTTTCTTACAGTTTATCTTTTTGTACCCTATTTTCCCCCATTGTCCAGATTCACCACCACGTTTCCCTCTATTACACAACACTACTGGGCTCTGGAAGGGTGAGGGCTAGCGTAAGCTTCTCTGAGAACTGCTGCTAGGAGAGCTTGATGGCCGAGTAAAATGGTATGTCTGTAAGGGGACAATATGTTTTACAGGGGTGGTCATTAACCCTGCTGACTCAACCAGCCTGGCCAAGATTCTTAGCTCTTGATGGCATCACCAAGCAAGGCCAAAATCAAATGCTACATACAGTAGCCTGGTCAAGAGCTGGTTAATCAGCTAGCCTTGGAGCACAAGGTATGTTTTTGCCTGGATGGTCAGCTTTTCAACCGCCTTGTCCACCACCTTAGACCACCTTAGAGCATCCGATACCAGCTTTCAGCTAAAGTTGGCCTTGAGCAGGATTGCTCAGCAAGGTAGTGTATTAGCTAGGCGGCTAGCGCATTATCTTATGGCAAGAATGTTCGTTTGCATGTTAGCATGCTAGTTCACGGTTAGCTTGTCTGTCAGGCAGTAAAACTGAGGCAGTTCAGTTAAGTTTTACTAACTCAGATGATAGCTTGTGTTTTATTTCTTATGATTCTCCACATTTTATTTTGATTTCTTTGGTTTTAATTACATTACAAAGCACATAGTACTTTTGGAAAGTGGGTCAGAACATCTCCAAAACATCAGGCAGGTCTTGTGGGGGTTTTCTGTTATTCAGTGGTCAGGACCCACCAAAAGTGTTCCAAGGAAGGACAAATGGTGAACCGGCGACAGGGTCATGGGCATCTAAGGCTCATTGATGTGATTCACAGAGACCCCACCTCACAACTTACAGGATTGATACCAGGATCTGCTGCTAACATTTATCTTGGTGCCAGATATCACAGGATATTCTATTGGTTCATGCCTCGAATGGTCAGATTTTTTTGTGGTCCCTACTAAATATTAGACATTAGGTGGTACTAATGTTATGGCTGATCGGTGTATAGACATAACAACATAATTTTAAAAATTATAATTTAAATAACTTAAAAATTCTGGCTGCTTTTATACTGTGTAAACATTTCACGACATCATCCAACAAGGCTTCTCCTACAAAATGACCATCATACCGTATTTCTTTAAGACAGTGGCAACATCTTTTACACACAGCATGTAAACGTACGGGTAGCTGGTGACCCTGTAGGATCCCCTGAACTGGTGTTTTATTTAGGACAGCAGATTTCCATTTTTAAAATGGACAGAGGAAGTGCCAGCTTTACCACTGTTGTCTAATGAGGGCCTAGAGGGTGCCCAACACAGACGGCCTTTGTAAGGTCAGCTCGGTTCTGGCCAGCTGAGGGATGGGGAGAAGAAAAGCCCTCTACAAAACCGGATTATTTTTTTCCCCCTTTTCCTGTCCAGAGCCAAACCCCTGGACGGCTTTGGGACGCAGCTGCTGCCCCCAGGGTCACGGGCCCACTTTAATTACATCAAGAGATGACTAAATTAGGCTTCGGAAAAAAGAGCAGGATTAAGGGATTAGTGAACGTCTGTGCAACAGTGATCAAATACAGCACTCCAGCCCGGAAAACTACGTGCACTGGTTTCCTTCAGCGACCACGTGGAGTCGGCCAGAGGGGAGAGTGGGGAAGCGCCGTAAGCTCTGGGGTAGTTCGTATTCTGTCTTTAAAAATCATCCATACTGTAGTCTGACCGAAGGTGACATGCAGCCTGAATAGAGGGGCCTTTTTTTTGTTCTTTGTATTCAATAAAATGATGCTGGTATTTACACAGCAAATATAACAGAGTTACAGAAGCTGGCGTATCGGGAGCTTGTGAGGCTCTTAGGTTAGCTCTTAGGCTAACGACTTACCTGACAGCCTCGCAAGCATCCAACACGGCTGCTTTCCCGGAGCTTCATAACTGAGCCATTTCTATGGGGAAGGATGTTCTGGTGTTGGGTTCCCCACCACAGAATGGGAAGAGCAAACGTAGGGACGTTTGGGTGGATGTCTTAAATGTAGCATCTTCAACCATAGACGTACATTTACATTTACAATGAAGGCATTTAGCAGACGCTGTTATCCAGAGCGACTTACAAAAGTGCTTTGCTATTTATCCAAGAAAAACCTCAGCTAGTTAGAATAGACTAAAATTCAAAGATACCTCTAAGTTTAGACTCTACTAAACACAAGTCAACAAGGAGACCACTCTGCTATTCGCCCAAGTATTCTCAGAAGAGGAGGGTCTTCAGTCTGGGTTTGAAGACAGCGAGCGTTGGACTCTGCTGTTCGGACACCCAGGGGAAGCTCGTTCCACCACTTTGGTGCAGGACAGAAAAGAGCCTGGACGCTTGTCTTCCATGGATTTTGAGGGATGGCGGGTCAAGCCGAGCCGTACTTGAAGCTCGAAAGGCTCTTGGTGCAGATCGGCTTTTGAACATTGCCATCAAGTACGGAGGGGCTGGTCCGTTCTTGGCTTTGTGGGCCAGAGTCAAGGTTTTTGAATCTGATGCGGGAAGCAGCTACAGGAAGCCAGTGAAGAGAGAACGCAGCAGTGGAGTGACATGACTGAACGTAGGAACGTTGAAGACGACCCGTGCCGCTGTATTCTGGATTAGTTGCAGGGGCCTGATGGTGCGCAGACCAGCTAGAAGAGAGGTCCTCGTCTGCTCCAAAAGTGCTCCAAAAAAGGTCAACCGATGAACCAGCGACAGGGACATGGGCACCCAGGGCTCACTGATGCTCATGAAGGCCCCACTTCAGAACTTCAGAACAGGATCTGCTGCTAAAGGATCTGCTGCAAACGTCTTGGTGCCAGATCTCACAGCATGCCTTCAGAGGTCTCTCGGAGTCCATTTCATTTCTCGACGGGTGGCACGAGGGGGGCCTACACAGTATTAGGCAGGTGGTAAACCCTGCACGCTTATTAATTGTGAGAGAATCCCTCTGTAGTGGATAAGTGAAACTCATCAGCGAAGAAGCCACGGCTTTGTAACGTGGACAAGCTTAGTGTCGCATCGTTACAGTGAGTCTTCAGTCTTCATAGGCTTTTCCCTGCATGGCTGGGGTGATGTAATTAGACTGGCTTTTTTGGGTCCAATTTACAGCACTTTTATGCAGAGATCAGGAAAAAAACAGCAGTGCTATGGATTACAAGCTTGTACTGTGTTTGTGTGTGTGTGTGTGTGTGCGTGCGTGTGCACGAAGGAGGGGGGTCGATAGTGTGACCCCATACTGGTGATTACAGAGAGAGAGAAACAGTGAGATAAGTAGGGAGAACAACATGGGGAGATAACGATGACAGAGAGAGAGAGGAGGAGGAAGATAAAGTCAGAGCGAAAGAGAAAAGAGTGAAAATGAGAAACTGAGAGAGAGGAAAGCGGATAAGGAGAGAGAGGGATTAGCTCTGCCCTGGTCAAGAGTGTGTCGGGTTTCTGTGAGTTTATAGAGCACCTCTGAGTAGCCCACCCTGAACCTTCCTATAGTGTGAAGTTAAAGGATGGGTGCAGAAGACTGTAGCAACTAAAGTCTAAGATCAGAATCTGCTCCTCCAGCGTTTCTTCTAAATTCAAGGGAATTAATACGGGAGTTTGTAGTCCTTTGCTGCAACAACAGCCTCTACCCTTCTGGGAAGACTTTACACTAGATGTTGGAACACTGCTGTGAGAATTTGATTACATTCAGCCACTCTAGAGCATCAGTAAGGTTAGGAACTTGGATGTTGGGTAATTAGATCTGCCACTCCAGGTCATCCTTTATGTATTGGATGGAGCACCATCACTCCACAGACCACAGTTCTCCTGCTCTCCGCAGCCCAGTGCTCCAGGGCTTTATACCACCAATGCCTAACATGGTCCACCAAAATCTTAGGTTTCGGCATGGTGCTGCTAATCTCATTAACCCACAATCTGGCTCCCACTTCTACACTATGTCCAAATGTTTGTGGACACCCCTTCTAATGAATGCATTCAGCTACTTTAAGTTGTATCCATTGCTGACACAGATGTGTAAATGCACACACACACACACAGCTTGTCTAGTCCCTGTAGACTGAGATACTGCCAATAGAATAGGACTCTCAGGAGCAGATAAACATGAACCTATTGGCACCATGAAGCCCCCCAGCATTGAGCTGTGGAGTAGTGGAACTGTGTTCTCTGGAATGATGGATGGTGCTCCATCTAATACTTTTGGGATGAGTTGGGGAGTTGGAGGTGGGGTGGTGATCCTTCAACATCCGGACCTCACTAACACTCTTGTCACTGAATGCAATCAAATCCTCACAGCAGTGCTACAAAAAGGTAGTAGAATGCCTTCCCTGGACAGTAGAGACAAAAAGCAGGATAAACAAAAGCAGGATAAACTCTTTTTATAGCCTTCATTTTGGAAGAAGCCATTTATGATCAGGTGTCCCAATACTTTTGTCTAAATAGTGTATTTATAATTGAATGCAGAGACGTAAGCAAGTGTGTGTGTGTGTGTGTTTGTGTGTCTTGTGTGTACGTCCGTCTCTCTGTCTAAGCCTTCGCTCTCGATTGCTGAGCTAAACTGACAGAGTTGGTTAGTTTGAGGAGGCTACTCTAGGTCAGGCTTTGAAGTGCCTAAATTACGCAGAAGAAGGCCAGTCGTTTCTACAATTCCCAGAAATAGCTAAATAACTGGAGCGCTGAGAGGGGCGAGAGACACAGAGACACAGAGAGAGAGAGAGAGAGAGAGAGAGAGAGAGTACTGTAATGTGTTGAGAACACATACACACACACAGCTCCAAGTGTCTGTCAGCAGTTTGTATCAGTAGTGGGCGCCCGGTGCTGAGGCGTTCCCATGGTGATGTTGAGAGGATTCCCCGCTTATACAGAAACTATTAGTCCAGAAGCAGATTGGAGACAGTTCTGCATCAAACTGCATCCCTGCTTACTGTTACTGCATGAGGAGACACAGTCTACCATACACACACACACACACACACACACACAACAGGAACACATCATACCATAGATTTAATGTAAAGATTCTGCCTTGCACTATATGTCCAAATATTTCTGGCCAATGAACAATGCACCTAGGCCCATGCACCAGTTTCAAACAGCCCAAATGTGTCCAGTTTGCACCTGCCTGTAGTAGTTTTTGGTCAGCATTACGGCACGGGGCAGCACCTGACCCTTCACAGTGGACTTTTTCTTCATGCTGCTTTTCGCTAATGCTGAAAACGGGCTTAAACTACTGCGGGAATGACGGGACAGGTGCGCAGCTTTGCCCTCGTTCTCCTCACTACGGCTGCCCTGTCCTACCGGAGTGCAAAGAATAGTTCTGCTGTTTACTGTTTTCCACTTGTTAGCAGACGGAGGTGCGCCTGGATTCTGTGCAGGTGCATCTGGAAAAAAATGAGCCACCACTTGCAAACAACACTGTGAGCAACATTTGTGTGAGAGATTGATTATGAGCAGTAATCAATTAGCCTGATCAGTGAGCCACCAGCTGCAGTGTAGCGCTACTGAGACATGCTATCGCTGATGTGGATAGCGTAACAGTTCACTTCACGTGGCGAACAGCTACAGCGCAGGGTCCATCTGAACGCCGTCCAAGAGCGAATGGAGCTCAGTACAGCGGTGAAAGCAGGGCATATGTGTGCGCCAAGGCTTAATTAGGAGTGATCGCCCCGGCCGATCTTTCAGGGGTGGAAGCGGCAGGGGTCGGGATCTACCGAGACAAGCAGACACGTTTCGCTGGTGCTATATGTGAGTGATCTGGTTAATGAGGCTGAAGAGCTACTATGTGTAAACACACATGAATGTGTGTGTGGGTGTATGTGTGTGTGTGTGTGTGTGTGTGTGTGTGTGTAAAAATAGAGTGATCTGGAGTGGCATGATATTTCAGAAGTATCCAATCGAGCACTTACAGCCGTACTCTAATGTCTTGTGCAAGGCCTTCCCAGAAGAGTGAAGGCTGTTCATCATCTTTGATAAGAGCAGGTGTCCGCAAACTTTTGGACATGCATATTTTTTTATATTATTGTTGCTGTAAATATGTAAGGGAGTGCCATCCGACTTAAAAAAAGTTGTCATTCCCTGTTTCCATCTCTGTTGGATTCATGGCAAACTCAAACTGAATAGGCCTTTATATTTCATGCTATGACGGTTTCACATTATTATGCTACCTAGCGCTAGTCCATTAGCCCCATTGTGAGTAGGATAGTATGCTAGCTATAGCTAGCCCTCCATCTCTACTGAAATTAGTATAGTATGCTAGCTAGAGCTAGCCCTCCATCTCTACTGAAATTAGTATAGTATGCTAGCTAGAGCTAGCCCTCCATCCTTACTGAAATTAGTATAGTATGCTAGCTAGAGCTAGCCCTCCATCTCTACTGAAATTAGTATAGTATGCTAGCTAGAGCTAGCCCTCCATGTCTACTGAAATTAGTATAGTATGCTAGCTAGAGCTAGCCCTCCATCTCTACTGAAATTAGTATAGTATGCTAGCTAGAGCTAGCCCTCCATCTCTACTGAAATTAGTATAGTATGCTAGCTAGAGCTAGCCCTCCATCTCTACTGAAATTAGTATAGTATGCTAGCTAGAGCTAGCCCTCCATCTCTACTGAAATTAGTATAGTATGCTAGCTAGAGCTAGCCCTCCATCTCTACTGAAATTAGTATAGTATGCTAGCTAGAGCTAGCCCTCCATCTCTACTGAAATTAGTATAGTATGCTAGCTAGAGCTAGCCCTCCATCTCTACTGAAATTAGTGTAGCATGCTAGCTAGAGCTAGCCCTCCATCCCTACTGAAATTAGTATAGTATGCTAGCTAGAGCTAGCCCTCCATCTCTACTGAAATTAGTATAGTATGCTAGCTAGAGCTAGTCCTCCATCTCTACTGAAATTAGTATAGTATGCTAGCTAGAGCTAGCCCTCCATCTCTACTGAAATTAGTATAGTATGCTAGCTAGAGCTAGCCCTCCTAGAGCTAGTATGCTAAAATGTGGCATGATGATGTGCTGGCTAACTCGGTGTATTCCGTTGGCTTAGCTAGCTACGGTCAATAGTTCCAGTCCACTGTACCAAAAGCAGCAAAGCCATGTAGTAATGAGTAATTGGTCTACTGACCTGGGCCCTGCTGTTGCACCATGTCGGAGAGGTCCTGCAGATGGATAAAGAGCACCAGCCCTCCGGCCCCGAACAGCAGCAGAAACCAGAAAGAGCATGAGAGCTTCCGGGCGGCTCCCCTGGACCTCCGCCTGCCCCTCACTGTGTCCAATACTTTACAGTCCACCCAAAGCATCTCTACTGTACACTGAGAGAAAAACGAAGAGAGAAGGGTTGTTAAAACAATCTGATATTATAATACACTATTATTATTATTATTATTATTGTTGTTGTTGTTGTTAATAATAATAATCATCATCATCATCATCATAATTTTCATTTTAATTATTAATTAAGACATTTGAAAGCGTCCTGTGGAATCTGGCACCCAGATGTTAGCAGCAGATTTTCTGTAAGTCCTCTAAGTTGTGAGGTGGGACCTCCATGTATCGCATCAATGAACCTTAGGTGCCCATGACCCTGTTCACCGGTTGTCCTGTCTCAAAGCACTTTTGTAGGTACTGACCACTGCCTGATGTTCTGACCCAGTCAAAGTGTCTCAGATTCTTATGCTTACCCATTTTTTCAGATTTTAACAGCACATCACCTTCAAGAACTGACCGTTCACCTGGTGCCTAATATATCCACAACTGGAGCCACTATAGATAAAGATACTCATTTCACCTATCAGTGGTATTAATGTTATGGCTGATTGGTGTATTCCATCACATTCATTCATAAGAATAATTTATTGTTCATTAATTAATTATTGTTATTAATTAATCTGTTGATGTTACTGTTAATAGTAATGTATGTACTTCTATGACTGCTACTACTACTACTACTATTACTACTACTACTACTAATAATAATACAAAAGGAAAAAGAAGAAAGGACATGACTAGTATTAGTCGTATTTATTTATATTTATTGAAATATTGTGCTCACTGGTGACCATTAAAAAGTTGGATTTAGTTATAATTTGGATTTAGTAATAATTTATTTATTTTTAAACAGTCTATCATTTATGTTAATAACTTTAAATAATAATTAAATCATCTGTGAATATACACATAAATTTATATATAATATTTAAAAATATTAATAATATATACAATATATCAGTTGTACTGTACAAGTAATATAATACATAATAATACAAATATTAATAATACAAATGTTATTAGTATAGTAATATTAGTAGATGCAGTAGGAACAGTAATAATAGTAATAATTATTTTATTTATGAGTTGTGTTTACTGGTGACAATTAGTGCTTGGACATAATTTATATAGTGTAAACTAACACAGTTCATAATTAATATTGAAATGAATGTTTACATTTCTTACATTAATCTACTTATCTATTACTTGTGTTATTACCACTGCTATTACTACTACTGCTACTACATCTTCTACTACAACTAATAATAATAATTATTGCTTATTATATGTTTTTTTATCATATTGTCAGTAGCAGTGATAGTAATAACAGTGCTGTTTTTATCAATAATATATGTTGACGGGGTTCAGTCTGCATCAATTAAGAAACATTATTATATTATATTATTTCTAGAAATTAAGTTAACCATGTTAAAAACTAGTTATTCTTTTTTTCGATTTTAAGTCACAAATGTAAGAAAATATAATTTTGACCATCATTATTTAGACTGAATAAGTCATCAAATCAAAGAAAGTAAATAATTTGAAGGAAAATGTCATTATTTCAAGATAATAAGTAAATATTTGAAAGACTAACTCACTGACAAACATTTAATAAGACTAACATTTAATAAGCACACACTTTGAGTAAACATTTTGAGATACTAAGAAATATTATTCAATATTAAAATCTTTTTATCATTAATATATGTTGACAGGGTTCAGTCTGCGTCATTTCCGGGTAAAATTATTTCTGAACTCATCTATCTTGGGCAGAGGAGCAGTTAGGCTGAGGCTGAGGCAGGCTAAACAGCTAGAGGCCCGTGACCTTGTGACCTCTAACAAGCGTGCTGACTTCAGTCTGGATGACACTGACTGCAGCGTTATTGAAAGTGGGTGAAAAATATTAAAACGCGAACTTTACAAAAACCCCAGCTGCAGTGGAGTTTGCTCTGTTCTCTGACAAACAGAACAGCGGAAGGTTCTGGCTGGTTTTGGTGCAGTACAGTAAACCCAGCGGCTCTGCGCTCGCTCAGACACTGCCCCGTGGTGCTGAATGCATAACAAGCTCATGAAAAGGATCTGCAGCCTCAGAAAAGACAACACACTGATTATAGTGTAGACACAGCACAGTGAAGTGGGTGTAATTCACCTGTTTTGCTGAATAAGTAAAGCACTTGATACCGTGTCAGTCACTGATCACAAAGTACTCGCTAGTGTGTAGAGCGCCTTCATAGCAACACTGTAGATTCGCTGTAGAAAGGCACCTGCACTTTGCATCAGAGTGTGATAGCACTAATGTAACACAGCTGTGTGAGGCATTGTGGGATGGGAAATGCAATAGAAGCCTTTAAGATCCAGACGAAAACTCGCTAGGCCATTCCAGGAAATTTCCTGGAAAACCTCATTCACCTCAATACCTCGTTCACCTAGCCGTGCAAACAGGCAGTTTTCTCAATTGAATTGGTGACAGTCTAAGTCCAGTCTTTATAAACAATGTTAGCCTAGCATCTCTAAGCATCTCTAATCTCTAAACTACAGAAGGAAACATCAGGTATCAAACATGTCTTGGCTGATCGGCTGCACCTGAGGTCAGTGATCAATCATGCTCATTAGATTTTTCACCAAACTTCCCCTTTAATACCAGCCCCATTATACAGAAGCCCATTATATGTTGCTAATAGTCCTGCAGGGTCATTAGTGTTTCCTCATACACTTCACCTCTGCCTTTCTCTCCAGCCTTCAAAGAATAATTATATCTCTAAACTGCGCTTAGAAAAAAAGGAGGCAATCAAATCATTGGACTGCGTTCTGCAGCGTAGCAATTTAGCAAATCTGCCTCGCGCCCCTGGTGAATGAATATTGACAAAGAAATACAGGCGCATGTCGAGTGGCCAGTCAATCAGTTAATAGCTGGCAGGGAGTTTGACGGACAAATGCAGCCGCAGCTCATTAATCGGAAGCACTCTGGACCTAATTGTCCTTATTTGCGCTGTCCGCTGACCTCAGATCAGATAAACACGATACACAGTCTGAGTGATTAGGGATTAGAGGTAATAATGCAATTAAAATGTGTGTGTGTGTGTGTGTGTGTGTGTGTGTGTTCAATATAATTTGAACTATACATAGTCAATTTAAAGTTTGGGGACATTCCAGGAATACATCATTAAGATAATAAAGTTGTCCAATAATGTAAGTCTTAATATTAGAATACCTGACCTCTGACCTATTACATCATTTTATTAGATTTAATTTGTGCAAACGTAGAACATTTGTGATAATGAGTAATTTTTAATAAATCACTTTAAAAAACAAGATACTAAGTTAAAAAATGAATTATTTTTCAAGACTTTAAGTCAAGAATTTAAGAACATTACATCATTTATTATTTGTCATTATTTAGATTTAATAAATAACCCTTTTCAAAAAATTAAAAAACATTATTATATTATATTATTTCTAGAAATTAAGTTAACCATGTTAAAAACGAGTTAATCTAAGATTTTAAGTCACAAATGTAAGAAAATATCATTTTGACTGTCATTATTTAAACTGAATAAGTCTTCAAATCAAAGAAAGTAAATAATTTGAAGGAAAATGTCATTATTTCAAGATAATAAGTAAATATTTAAAAGACTAACTTGTATTTTTGGAAAAAATATTTGTAATACATATTTGTTTTAATATTATAATTAAGATTCTAAGACAGGATTGTGATTAAATGGCAGCATTTTTAACAAATAAGTGATTATTTAGATTTAATAAGCACACACTTTGAGTAAACATTTTGAGATACTAAGAAATATTATTCAATATTACGAGTATATCCTTTTTTAGTTTAAAAAAAAAATATTAGATTGAAATATTAGGCACAAAAGAAAATAAAAACAAAATAACATTATTTGCAAAACAGTCCCACAAGCTTAGCACAGCTAGTAAAACCTTGTGCATACACACAAACACACACACACACACACACACACACACACACACACACACACAGGAACACACTTGATTTATCTCATAGCTCAACAGCCAGGCCACAGAACCTTCCTTTCCTTTTACAGAACATACAGCCACAGAGCAGCAGCGTACAGAGTTACGGGAACACAGACAGTCCCTGAAAAGCTCTCAGTGCAAAGACAGGTGCAGACCTGTGAAACCGTGTGCTGGGACCTTCAGTTCAGGAATGTTTAGCTTGCTTTCATTTCAGTGAAGTCAGTAAAAACATCCAGAAGCTCGTTTCATTCAGTTATATCACTGGATTTCTTTTAAAAGTCTACATTTGTTCTTACATGTGCGATCCTCTTCAGGACGGTGCAGCGGCGGGTGAAGGGAGGAGGGTTCAGACGGTGCAGATCAGGAGCATGATCAGGCCCAACCAGTCAGACAACTTTGAAAAATAACGTCCAGAAATCTGTTGCAACTGTCTGCCAGTTTAGTTCTTAAAGCAAGAACCAGACCTGTGGTTGGTGTGGCGCAACAGATAACTCCACTACCTGCCACTGAGCTACCACACCATGTGGGAGACTGGGGTTCGATTCCTGGTCTGGGTGACTATGCTGCGCTAGACCCATAAGAGGCCTTGGGCAAGATTCCTAACACTCCATTGGCCCTCCTCTGTAATACGAGTAACCATGTAAGTTGCTCTGGATGAGAGTGTCAGCTAAATGCCGTAAATGTAAATGTAAGAAATATGTAAACAATCGTCTAACCCTCCAATCAGGAAACACTTCAGTGGTTTAGGGAACTGAGACTATATTTACTTTTAACTGAACTAAAAACTGTAACTTTGTTTAGGTAAACCAAGTTTTTTTTTACATTTTGGACAGATGTTCAGCTTTGCAACAACAACAAAAAAGCGCTACACTACAGTTTTACTATTTTACACTATAGCTTTACTATAGTACAGAAAACTCACTTTGTACAAATGTTAAGTTTCATAGTCATAGAATATACACCTTGGACACCTGAGCACCTGGTGGGTCTAGGACCACTTCTAAACGAACCCTGGTGCAGCGCAGAGTCTTGCACGGCCACGGTTTCACTCCTGTCTGCACAATCTAGTACCAACGCTGCCTGCTCGCGCCTGCAGTCACCATTAGAACTGCATTCATTAGTGTACTTCCCTTAGTAAAGTAAAGATGTGTGTGAGATGGGATGCAGCCGCAGAAATTGTACATTTTACAGCTTTAACGTACGTCGTTCTGTGAATAAATTAGCAATTTAAGAAGACAGGTTTAAAGATCCAGCAGTTAGATTACATTATTTTTTCCAGCTACTTATTGCATACTTGATGGCAATGGTCAAAAGTCGATCCGCACTAAGAGCCCTTCGAGCTCAAGTACAGCTAGGCTCGACCTGCCATCCCTTAAAATACACGGAAGACAAGCGCCCAGACTTTTTTCTGTCCTGGCACCAAAGTGGTGGAATGAACTTCCCCTGGGTGTCCGAACGCTCGCTGTCTTCAAACCCAGACTGAAGACTCACCTCTTCCAAGAGTACTTGGGTGAAGAGTAGAGTATTATGGTCTCCATAGAACAAAGGAACTGAACTACACACCCTTCAATCCCAACTGCCCAATACCAAGCGTGGGCTAGAATGGTCTAAAGCCTCCCAGCACTATTTAACATTCAGTGTTTTCCATTCAGTTGGAGACATTGTGATATTTTTCATCACTGGAATAATCATTTCAGAACTACAGCAAAACTGAAACACCTTGACAAGAAAGTATTTCGGTTCAAAACATGTAATTACTATAGAATAATTCAGTTAATAAAGTTCAACAGCTATGCCCATTGAAACGATGTCAAACACTGTCCCGCATTCCAAGTATTTTGACTTATTTGTCCAAACAAAAGATACAAAAGGTACAGAAATATGTAGACATCTCCTCTTAGGACCCTTCTTCAACAATATTATACACAGTTGTTCTTACAAATCAGTCCATTACTGAAGTGCTATTTGCAAAAAGGCCTATATTGGCTCTATTCAGTGCAGAATGCTAGGACCCCAACGACTACCATTTGAGATGTCATTCGTAGAAGGTAGCTTACCTCTCATTACAGTCCACCATAGTCACGTCCTGTCAAAATATAAGATATCACACACTGCGCTCCATTTTTTAAAGCACTGCAATATATTATATTCAATCTGTAATCATATGTAGCATAACATGCTCAGACATTTGTAGGTCATGAACCAGAACAGCTACATTGAGATTCGTTTACTAATAGAGGGTACGCATGTGACATTACAGATGGCGGGAGTCGCTTAGCCATGCACAGTGAGTGGCGACTGGAATCCAGGCACTGAAACGTAAGGGAGCTCACTGAGCGGTGAAGTCACGCACTGAAACATGCTAAGTTCAAGTACAAGAGAAAGCTAGCAAACCTGGATGAGGCCTAAGACCATAGCTGAATGTTCCTGGCTACACATCACTGTCCATTGACCATTGGTTCTTTAGTAATTTGGATGGATTGCTGTCGAGTCCAGCTGCCTTGAACTGCAGCTGATAACTGCTTGTTCATTCCAGGTTTGGCCGTTTTCCCTAATAAACTAAAGGGTGCGTGTTGCAGTAAAACTGTGACGTCAATTCATACCCTCGATTCATCATGCATCTTAAACACACCCCGTCTTCCTTCCTTGAATGGGACATTTCCTATCGCGTTCCCATTATGTTACACCCGCTATAATGACACTGTTTGTCCAGGTGAAAGTGCTGAAAATCAAGGCCTTAAACTTGGATCAGGGATGAGCCCTTACTTGCTTCAATATTAGCACTTTAGCGGAAGAGTTCCTTTAAACACTGATTGTGTAAGAAAGTACAGCTTGGCGCAAGGGCGACGGCACATAATTATATTTGATTATGTGAGCGTATTAATATTCAAGTGCAGGCGAAGCTCAGTATCTGGTGGGGCTCGTTAGGAAGGCTGTCACAGCATGAGCTAGCGTTTACTCTGGGAAATGGGCTGGAACACTGAGAGAAAAGAGAGCATATCAGATCTGCTTAAATGCTGATCCAGGAGTTATGATCAGTTGTGATCATACAGACCTGATCCTGAGAAAGGGTTCACACTCATTCCAGCTCAGCTTGCAGTGTCGTAGACTTTCAATTTAAACTATTTTAACTTAGCTCAAATGCATTCCCCAAGACACGTTTGGTATTCAAGGTTCACTTCTATAGCTAGCTAATGTAGCCAGCTTATAGCCAGCTGAAACTAATAGTTAAGTAACCTGAAATAGGCTTGCATGCGTGGTTTCTGACATTGTATGACACACTATGATCTACAAATATGAACAGAAGTGTGCTGCATGCCTAAAAATAATAGTCAACTCAAAGCCCAGTTGTGTCCATACTGCAGCAAATGTATTTGTATAGCTTTTTACAACTGCTGTTGTCAAAGAACAGCTTTACATAATCAGTAATTAGTAAAAAAAGAAAAAAAGACAAAAAGAAATCAACAACATGAGAAAACATGAAAACTTAAGACCCCCAGTGAGCAGCCAATGGCCACAGTGGCAAGGAAAACCCCCCCTTAGAGCTGGAGGAAGAAACCTTGGGAGGAACCAAGACTCGACCCATCCTCCTCTGGTCAGAACTATTTATAAATTATTGACAAAAGTCACCGAACCACCAAGACTACTGTACTGCTCAGGTGTGCAACATCTTCATAATCATAATATAATAATCATGGTGTAGTATAACTTGTAGTATATAGTCATAGCAGTAATAGGTGCAAAGAGGAATGAGAGTACTGATAGTTAATAGTGGTAATATTAGTAGTGGGTGTCCATTTAGGTTTTAACATGGTCATAAGGAGCTAGCAGTGGTAGGAGGGTGTGCAGCTAGTCTGGCATGGGTGGTGGGGGAACCTGGTGGTCGGACTGGTAGGTGGCAGCTGGTCTGACGCAGGTAGAGGGGACCCCAGCGGTCAGTTTTTCAGCAGGTTGTGCTGGATGAGTGGGCGACCATTTACTTGGAGAGCTTAGCCATAGACATGCTCTTTATCAGGCAGCTTGCTCACACTTACTTTTACTTTCTTACTTCTTCTTTTCAAAATGTAATTCTCCCAAACCACAGATGTTACAAATGCAGTCACTTCCAACATGTATGTATGGTACGCTCATCATTTGCTAACTTATGCCCTTTACAGAAATATGTATTTACAGAAATATGCAGATAATACACAGGCACACTGTTTATCTTATAATATTCACATTTAAAGCATTCAATGTTATGACAAAAGAATAACTCCTATTGGAGACATGGGGCCAAATTCACCAACCCTTCTTACAAAGAAATGTCTTCTTAAAATCTACTTTGAATTGGCATTTTTTTTGGTATGGGGTTATGGTATGGGGATGTTATACAGCAAGTGTATTTTCTACAGGAGGCCTGGTCAGCATAGGCCGTCTCATTTGGAAGCCAGATCCTGACAGTTTTAACCCCCCCCCCGAAAATGTTCCAAAATGTAAAATTTGTCTTTTCCCCCCCGTGATACAGGATGAACCCAAACACGCCGAGCTCTTGCATCCTCATGTCTTTTTTCCACCTTAAACATATAAAAGTGACTTGCCAAAGCTCTCCCTCAATCACCACCCATTTTCAGCTGCTGATATCACCATGCCAACGTTTGCACGGCCCTCTGTCATTTATCCTTACACCAATTCACCCAACACCAATATCATTTTGCACCAATACTCTTCAACTGTACCTCTCTTTTATTGAACACAAAATGACAAACCCTGAAAATGACACTGTGCACTTTAGTGCTTTTTATTGAAGCCTTCTTACATTCTTGGAGTCTCTGAAGGCATCCTAAATTTTGTTGCCCAAATATACAGTTGCAGTAAAAATGATTGAACCCCAACTGCAAAATAGGTTTATTAGCAACATGTCCAAACTTTCAGCTGCTTGCAATAAACCAATCTAATAAG
The DNA here is from genome assembly GCF_030463535.1 of Salminus brasiliensis. Classification (NCBI taxonomy): domain Eukaryota; kingdom Metazoa; phylum Chordata; class Actinopteri; order Characiformes; family Bryconidae; genus Salminus; species Salminus brasiliensis. The sequence goes on from NC_132890.1 coordinate 31,203,044, forward strand.
ACCAATTTAAATAGCTTAAAACATCTAATAGAACAGTGTTTTCTGCAAATTCAACAAAAGAAATAACGACTGCAGTGTCAGACATTTTCAACCACTTCATCTTCATCATTAGTACAGCAGTCATTTGGACCGTCCAACTGGACAATGATCCCGAGGATACCTCAAAGTCCATAGCATATAGTGCAGTTAGCAGCATGCCGAGCCCGGAATAACAACGATAGAGGTGCTGATCTTTCTGTAACAGGTCAGTAGAGCATCACAATAATTTTGAAGCTGTTTTTTAGGTGCTGCATAGTGTTGCTTTTATAGCTCAAGTACAAAGCCAAAAGAGCCAACCCCAGTCTTTGTGGATTAACTGCCTTCGGGGCAAGAGGGAAGTTGTGTAAATTCAATTTTTCATTAAATTATCACTATAAGGCTGAGCTAAAGCTGTAAAATAATGATGTGATTGCAGTCTGACTTCATGTGAGAAATTATAAACATTAAAACCGAACTGTTATTAGACTATTTCCATTACTTTCCATTGCACTTCCATTACTTTTCCCTTGTGCAGCTCCGTTCCTAATTATAAGGTTCCCCACTGGGCCTTAATTGGGGAGGCATGGCAGGATGTGGAGAAGTGAAAGCACACTTTTCTCCAACCTGAATGCTTTACGCTTCTGCTCCTGCTGTGCTGGCTGAGAAAATATCAAAGATATCAAACTGAACCAGCTGTACCGGTCCTGTGAGCTCTTCATCATCAGAAAGGTCTTATACCATAAACACACGTTTATGATAATATATAATGTCAATGCCTTATGATTGAGGAAGCTAATAAAAGACTTACATCAGAGCTATGAGTACAATTAGCATGGAGCCAACAATAAATCCTCACACAACTGACAGACAGATTATATATATATATATATATATATATATATATATATATATATATATATATAATCTATTCTATGCAGTATCAAAAAATGGTATAGGTAGGCAGGCAGACAGACATAATTGTAAGGATGAAACCTGAGCCTGAGCCTCTTTGATGCAAATCAACTGTCTCATATCTCAGCAATATTACACAGAAGATGTTGCCATAGAGATTTGTTGTTGCCAAGGTATTAAAACATTAAAAACCAACATGACTTATACATATTTAATATGAACACACACACACACACACATAGACTCTTATCTTACTAGACTCGCATCTTACTTTGTGATCTGCTGTCAAGCTCTCCGGGTTTCTCAGATGCAGGTCCAAACCAGTCCTGAATCTTAACCCCTTAAACCCTAATGACCCATCAGTGTGTCCACACTTCATTAATTCATGCTCTGCCAACAATGTGTTCTTTGTAGCTATTGTAGGAAATACTCTACAAAACGCTAGTAAAAATATCATCCATCCCTAATGAGAGACTGTAGCGTCACCTCAGTGTATATCACAATACCTACATTTAGAGTGTTATTAATATTCACCCTAATGAGAGACTGTAGCGTCACCTCAGTGTATATCACAATACCTACATTTAGAGTGTTATTAATATTCACCCTAATGAGAGACTGTAGCGTCACCTCAGTGTATATCACAATACCTACATTTAGAGCGTTATTAATATTCACCTCTAATGAGAGACTGTAGCTCCACCTCCTCAGTGTATATCACAATACCTACATTTAGAGTGTTATTAATATTCACCCTAATGAGAGACTGTAGCTCCACCTCCTCAGTGTATATCACAATACCTACATTTAGAGTGTTATTAATATTCAACCCTAATGAGAGACTGTAGCTCCACCTCAGTATATATCACAATACCTACATTTAGAGTGTTATTAATATTCATCCCTAATGAGAGACTGTAGCTCCACCTCAGTGTATATCACAATACCTACATTTAGAGTGTTATTAATATCCCCCAACCCAATCCTGGAGCAACTCTACATCACAGCTATGAGGCTTCCCAAACAAGCCACTGGAGCAACTCCATTTAACACCTCAAAGGCTTCCCAAGCCACATTGGATGTTTCCTAGGCCCACCGCCCTGCTAGCCAGGCTAAAATACAGCATCCTAATGGTGGGATTAGTTTAATAGACTGTTACAACCAAGGCCCCCAAAGTACATAAAGAGAGAACCTCCCAATTACACTTTAAACTCAGATTCAACAAAACATTCCAATAATGCAATATTCGTAAATTGGTCTGCCAAGCCCTCTGCTGGAGCGACTCTGTGTTTGTCACAGTTGTGAGGCCTCCTGAGCTGGCTGTTGGACAGACTCTACGTCAGGGGTATTCCATTCAAATTCAACAGTCCACTTAGAGGTCCAGTTATTTCCCTAAGCCAGGGAGTCCAGAACATCCAAATGTTTAACTTGTATTATGATTCAGTGCCAGTAGCCTAGTAGTCATGTCACCATTTCATGTAGTCAACAACTGAATTATGAAATGACATTTTTACAAAAGTTGACTATTTATTGTCAGATTTAAAACTGAACTGGATGAATAGCTAAAATACTCAAACGGAATGTTCTTTTCTCAATGAAGTAAAACTATAAAACTGAATGCTTTTGAAAAAAAATGTACATCTTTAATAAAGAGCTTAATAACTCGTCTCGCAGTCCTGCTTGACATTACTGATTTTATTAATCACCACGGTCCCAGAACATATTAGTCATACTGGTTTAAATCTGCCCATGGGGAGGATACACAAATGTACGGGTCCATTCTTGATTAAAAGCTTGGGCTTTGCTCCACTTTTCTCTGTTTCAAGAATGAACTGACTGGCTTTGGCAGCGCTTATCATAATGCACATATCTGATTGGCTGAGTAGCATCACATGTGATATTACAATGCATGCCATTGGTCTGCGAAGGTTCAGAAAAGTTATATTGGTTAAAAAAAAAACACGGACAGAGGATTAGGGCACTGCTTTGCTGTGTGCCAAGAATTGCTGGTTCGAATGCCAGGTCATGCTGCCTGCCATCAGCAGCCGGAGCACGAGAGAGCACAACTGGATGTGATTCTGGGTACCGGTGCTTTTTTCCAAGTGCATTGGTTGCCTGGTGACACCGCACTGGTGTTGGAGAAGACAGTATCAGGAGCCTCACGTACATACATTACATTGCACACAGTATTAACAAGTGGGTTAAGTAATTGGCCATCTAGAAGTGGGGAGGAAAATTACAGGTCCAGCGTCTGGGTCCAGACACCTATTAGTGACCTCTGCTCTACGTCATGACACAGAGGTTTCCTGAGCTGGCCACTGGTACGGCCCTACATCAGAGCTACGATGCTTTCCGAGCTGGTCACCACAGCTGCACTACATCAGGGTTCAAAAGCTTCCCAAGCCGGCTCCTGCAACAACACACGTACATCACAGATTGGATGTTTCCTGGCTCCACTGCACAGTGACAGCTAACCAGGCTAAGGTGCAGCCTCCAGACAGCGAGGTTAGCAGTTTTACACACTGTTACAACTAAGACCCCTACAGTAACCAATGAGAGATCTCCATATTCTCCCAAACACTTTCACAACAGCTCAATTTTTCATTAATGTTTAATGCAGATTCAACAAAAACATACTATGTGTGATGTAAACACTCTATGTGTTGTTCGGATGGTGTTGATACTTGCGGTTATGCTTAATAGTATTAAAAAAATCTAGAATTTTATTATATAAATGCTTTAAAAATACATTTCTGTAAAACCTTTTACATAAAAGGTTTTTATGTACAGTAGTTTGGTTGGGAAGCTTGTCTGGACAGTGTGGTCAGCCACTGTGAAGATTATGCTAAGTGAGGGTAGTGTGTGTGAGTGTGTACGAGTGCTAGTCACTAAAGATGTTAATTTAAATACAAAGCTGGAGTTCATGGCACATCTCAGAGGTGCGTGTATGAACACAGGAGGTGCTCACTCTCTCTCTCACACACACACACACACACACACACAGCTTTCTCTCTTTTATTCCAGCCTCTAACGAATTACGTTATTGAAATTCAAAAGGAGTAATTGCAGCGGCGAACATAATAATCTTAATTAGAATTTAATTAAATTGAAAGCAGGTTTTCCTTCACTGCTGTATTCAATCAGACTGCCTATTAATGGGAATACATTATGTTGTAATGTGAGGCTGCATCAAAGACTACAGAATCGAGCGCACACACATGCGCACACACACACATGCAGACGTCTCAGTGCAAGTAGTCAAGTCCCCCCCAATTGATTTTCTATACCTCCCTTGCTAAAGCAGGAGTCTCTAATGAGAGCCAATAAAAAGGCTTGTAAGTGAGGCGTCTGCTCCGGTGGCGCGCCTGCGCTTTATTAGGAGACGCTGGCTGGTGCTGAATCTAAACTTTCATTAACAAACAAAGCCCAAATCTGGGCCCGGGGAGATCGCGCCACGTTTGATGTTTCTCCACAGACCGCCTGTTTGCTCTGTGTATGTTTGCCCTGCTGTGTTTCTTCTGGACGAAGCACAGGAGAGCAATAAATGCATCAGCACTGCTGTCAGAGGCCTCTGAACTTGCACAAATTAAAGGTGTAGTTCACACTCAAATTTAATTGACACCGTTGTCTCCTTACCTTACATATAGTCAGTTGGCCAAAACATGCTAGTTGTCTGAAGTTCACTGCTTAAGTTTCGCACTGGAGCTACGAGGCTAATGTAGCTAACAAGTAATGGATGTCTGTGGCACCCAACATCTTTACGGTGATAACAACAGCATTGATACTGATACAAGGACATGTTGTCATCTTGGCTTTAGTTAGTCAGTCTGGTCTCTGTGAGTGTGTTCAGGTCCAGAGCAGATGTTTCAGAGGCTTTCCGAATCGGCCACTGATAACTCATTTACATTCACATTTAAGGCATTTAGCAGACACTCTTCTCCAGAGCGACTTACAAAAGTGCTTCATTATTTACCCAAGAATAACCTCAGCTAGTTTTAATAGACTAAAAATTCAAAGATCCTGTAAGTTTAGACTCTACTAAACACAATCAAATCAATAAGGAGACCACTCTACTATTCGCCCTACTACTACTCTCAGAAGAGGAGGGTCTTCAGCCTACGTTTGAAGACAGCGAGCGTTGGACTCCCTGCTGTTTGGACACCCAGGGGAAGTTCGTCCCACCACTTTGGTGCCAGGACAGAAAAAAGCCTGGACGCTTGTCCTCCATGGATTTTGAGAGATGGCGGGTCGAGCCGTCATCCCCACTCTTCATCGCGGTACATAGCCGAGTGCCTCAGCAGCTCTACATCACACCTTGGATGTTTTCTGGCTCCACCGACAGCGTTCGGCTCAATAATGCACAGATATTTTCGGCTTGTTCTGGCCACCATGCTTGTACAGCGGTAAGCAAAAGGGTTGGGGGTTTTCTCACTAGCGTGAAAACCTTCCTCTGCTCATGGCTTACCCAGCAAGCTGATTTTCAATCTCTTTTTGTTGAAGGGAAGAACTTTATCCATAAATAGATGCCATGTTGATCATCACTCTCATTCATATTTCAACCAGTGGTTAGTCTCCTCACAAGCTAGCCTTCACTCTCTCAGCACTGTGGTATTGTGTGATTGGGGGTTCCCACTGGTAGGTGGCAAATAGAAATATACAGTAGCAACAGTTTATACCATATAGACAATAAAATGACCATTTTAGCAACAAAAAAAAAAGAATGCATACTGAATATTTAAAAATCCATGTAGTTAATTTGGCAATTTCAGACTGATGAGAACTGACACACTGATGCATTTCTATAAGCCGACCTGTAAGAAATCTAAAATTGGAGGCTTTGTCTTCCCTCTAGGCTGTTTGTCCTCATGGCTCCATGACTCTATCTCTGTCTTAGTCTCTCTCTTCCTCTCTCTCTCTTTTCTCTCTGAGTGGTTTTTCCACTTTGAGTGGAACACGCAGACAGGTGTACTCCGACAGAACAAATCAATACTATTCGCTGCACACAGCTAACAAGTCACGCAAACACTTTTACCCAGCCTGACCATGCCCTGTTTGCACACGCACTACAGAAACAACTGGGCACGGGGTTGACAGCAGGGGCGTCAATAGAGATTTATGGATAGGGGGCTAAGCCTTTACTTGGGTTGTCTGGGGCAGGATTTCCTCAGGATAAATAAAAAGCCCCTAAAAAGTGTGTTTATCATGATTGCTTAAAGTAGCAACAGCCGTCAAATCGATCACAAAATATGGCTCTTTGGTGAACTTGTCGCAGAGTTAGTATTAGACTCAGATAAGACTTCAATCTTCAGCGCTCTCCGTCAACTTCCAACAGACACGGATCAACGAGGGGGGCTGGAGTCAAGCAGTGCTCTCTCACATACGCACAGTGTAGACCGGTACCCGATCAGACCTGCAGTGTCCTTCCGTTTCTTTCTGCTTGTATCTTTCTCTGCATTTAGTCACACATTCGTTTTTAGGATTATTTTTAATACTATTAGAATTTGAGATCAGTCCTTAGACCAGGCAAAATATTCTTCCTTTATGATTTGATCTGAGCTGCTGCCTTGCTTAAAGAAATATCATAAAGTATACACTGTATGGACAAAAGAACTGGGACACATTTATTGGGCATTAAAAAAATTTATCCTGATTTAATTGGATTATCGGTCTCTATTATCCAAGACTTTCTACTAGATTTTGGAGCACTGCTGTGAGGATTTGATGGCATTTAGCAACAAGAGTGTTAATGAGTTTAGGATGTTGGATGATCACTGCCCAACCTGACATTAGGCATAGTGCCAATAGCTTCGTGTTCTATTGCCAGTACTTTTCTACAGGGAGTACAAGTTGTGTGTGCACTTGATAAGCAAAAAGTTGTGAGATGCTACTGATATTTGTATCAAGATAGTAATGCTCTATCAGCATCGCATGATTGACCAGCTAATGTCAGCTCTGTCAAACCAGCAGCAAGTCAATAACAAAAAGTCTGCCAAGCTGGTCTGTGCTTATACCACAAATTAATTTTCTTAGAACTACATCACTCCCTCCTATAGTCCTACATTGCACGGCACAGTGAGGTTATGGGTCTGTGGAGCAAAATGTGCAGCGGGACAGTGGTGGCTGCTTTGGGGAAGGTAAAGAGGACCAGAGGACCATTGCTCCATGACTTGACAACAATCTTGGTCCCTTTATGACTTCAATTAGAAATAAGTTGAAATAAGTTGACCCTAAAAGTGCCGCAATAACGCTAGTCTAGTCAAACCACCTTCAGTGTGGTGGCCCAAGCAGGGAATGTAGGTGGAGACTCACACTCACTTCTGATTAATAGAATCTACAGGAAAACTTTGGGATGCTCTTCAACTCCACCATAGAAAGTGAGGGCTATAATTTCCATGATTACAGATAGACTCTTGATAAGTTATACTCATTTAGCTATACTGTCATTATGTGTTGCATTGGCACTTCGGACAGTGTTGTACAGAAGAATCACATAAATGTATTTATATACTGACCTCTGTAGAGGAACAGGGGTCGGTTGCACCTACCTCATCCATTTAAAATGGTTTACAACCACCTCTGGTTTGGAACAGGGCATATGGTGAATTCAGGATAGATGTCAATGCTGTGTATGTATTCATGGTATATATGTAAATAAAATATTACCTTTTTGGATATGTGATAAAACAGCACTTTTCACGTTTTGCCCTATTCTCATGCATACGCATGTGTCCTGGGCAGACCAGCACCGGACACATCCCTCCCACAATGACGACAGATTGCTGCCTGTCCAGCACTGACACAGATTAACGTGATAGATGGCAGACAGTCCAGGATCAATACTGCCAGCAACCTGACCAACTCTCCCTCAAAATAAACAATCAATGGCTGACTTGCCCAGGGAGGTATGGGTGGGCATCTAATAATGCAGAAACAGCCAGCACAATGCAAGAGGCATCCGCAAAGACAGAACCTGGCAACTTTTGGAAATTGTGGCTTGCTTTGACCATCCAAAATATAAATCAAGTACAGGTGGTGCCTCAGTGTCCTTCTCCAGGCCAAAGCCACAATGCATTAGTTTGTGCCACTCTCTGAAATACCGTCCTTCGCTCTGAGCATCCGCTTTAATTTCATTCAGAGGCTAAAGCGGTGGACGGTCCAAATTGCTTCTGCATTATTTAGTGTTTGCTCGGCGGCCGCTTGGATGGCTTGGCGGACTAACGGAAGGGAAGCTAGGCGGATTGGCGTAATAGCTGATCTCCCGGCAATCGGAGGGCTAATGCGGGAGCTAAACGGCTGAGGAGACGCGGACTAGACGGAATGTCAAACATGGCTCATCAATAACGCTCACGTTCAGCCACCCCCCTGAGCCCCTAGCAACGTGATAGGACTTTCATTCTGGGGTTTTATGGGACAATCTCTGGCGCTTGCATTCTGGTGGCATGTTTTATTATGACATGCTGCAATTGGGACTGTGCAATGCCCCAGCCTGAGGATTAGTGGCATGGTTGGAGTAGATCCTTGACCTGAGCCATGGAGCCTCACCACCACTGACTCTTTCCTGATTTAATGCTTTTGGGTCTGATCACAAGATTTAGCTAAGTTGTAAAACCTAATAAGTCTGATTTGTTTCAGTTTATTTCATGATCAATATGAGTGTGTGCAGTAGGTACACAGCAGTATTTATATATATATATATATATATATATATATATAAATGTGTTGTGCACAGACAGATGGTAGGTGCAATATACTTTTAGTAGTACAATTATCTCCACTGCATTTAGGGAGGTTATTGACTTGCTATTGTTTGCTTATGACGATTTCTGTTGGGTCAGGTCCATTATAGCTAATTTCCCTTCAGAGGTTAATAAACTGTATTTTATTACAACACAAAGACTAGCTGACTCTGTGGGTGAGTCCACAGAGTGCCTCTGCCACTTTAATTCTTCTATTATTAAAATGTTTTGGATCCAACTGAAACATTTAGTTACATCATAAAAATACAACATATCATAGTCCCAGTTTCCCTTGCTGGTTCTTACATGTCTTGGGCAGTGTGAGTAGATCGCGCAGTAGATCGATAAACACAGTAATGCCTACATACGTGTGCGTCATGTTCAATATAAACTTAAAGCAAGTGGAATATACTTCCAGTAGTTAGTCTCTCCAGGAATTACAAAATAAAAGAAATCACCAAATTCAACCAATCATCTCAGAATTTGGGTTTGCTGGACTCATAACAACAGCAGACCATTTCTAGTGGGTCTGGTATATAGAACCATCTACAAAAAGGTTTTCTGTCAAGAAGATCCATTTTGAACCATTTAAGCATCCATATGGATGAGTTGGCATGGTTATAAATAACACCATTGCCTTGAGTAAAGAAGATTTTAAGAACCGTATTGTTTAGGAGATACATTATTATCTCAAATCTGAGAAAAACTCCTGGTGGGTCCTAATAGTGCAGTTTCCCTCAATTGTGCTCAGTTGTAGTTTTCTCCTCCTGGTTTCTATTGGATTTAAAATTAAATTCTAATGCTAATTTGCATTACAGCATGTGACAGTGTGATATAGTCTATAGTATAGTGATATATAGTCTTCCAACAACATCCCCTTTTCTGTTCCCCATTTTCAATTCACTTCTGGTGGATAAAGCAGGCAGTAGATGTGCTGGACAGCTACAGGGGTCAGGGGTTGTGGGTTTGATCCTCACTCTGGTTTGTATTCAAAGTATTTGGTATGTTCTTCCTGCATCCATGTGAAGTCCTTTCCACCTCCCAAAAACACATATAGTAGATGAATTGGCTGTGCTAAATTGCCTCGAGGTGTGAGTAAATAGGTGTTTGAGGTACACTGTGATGGACTGGTGCCCTCCCATTTCTGTGAAGTGGATAAATGATAATTCAGAAAGGCTAAGGCAATCACTCCCCATAAACCATTGAAGGAACTTCAGCAAATACAGTTTATTTGGCACACTTAAGCATCTGAATATGGCTTTTGTTCCCTGAATAATGGGCAGATTTTACCCAGCAGAATGGAAATGCTGCTAATCCGAAGATCTCATTTTGGAAGTTGTTTATTGTTTTCCTCAGTAACTAAATTATAAGAAATTTTCAATTCTGGGATAAATTTTTTGATCAGCGAAAACAAGAGCTGCATTCAAAAAGCACTGTCTGAAATCAATGCCAAGCAGCTTAAAATCAAAGTGTACCGTCCCGTGTTTGATTACAGCACCATTAGGCAGGACTTCAAGGGAATAAATGACAGTAGAACAGAAACGTCAACACTTCCACAGAGAGTTTTGTGTTCTTGTCAGCTCTTGGAGTCATGACTGTTCGGAAAAAACAAAAGCTTATGCAATCTGAAGCCAATAGAGTTCATCTAATTTTTTTAAGCCATTGAGTGAAAAGAAAGAGAGAGAGAGAGAGAGAGAGAGAGAGAGAGAGAGAGAGAGAGAGAGAGAGAGAGTTGTCTGAGAAGACAGGTAGTTGCACTTTCAATTTTGTGGAGGTGAGGTGGCTCAGATATAAGCACTCAAAGGCAGATTTCCTTCGGGAGGATAGACTCAACAACATCATCTTCCTCCAGACGAGGGCTTATTGGTCAGGAGAAGTCCAGCAGATATCACCCGAGGTATTCATGCTTAGGTTATTCAAAGAACAATATGTGGCTCCACTCCAGCATTATTATTGCTGTTTTCCTTCAATACTGCAGCCTCATATTTTGAGACATCAGAAATGGAGGGTGGGGTAGACTGTTTATAAGAAGGGCCATGGTTTCTACATTTCTACAAGCAATATTCCAATGATACATTTTCAAAACAACTGAAAACCCATTGACCTGAAAAATACCTCAAGATGATGCCAATATCTCAAACAAACAAATCCCAACGGTTGTGGCGAGTTTAGCTTACTGTAGATATCAGGCCACTCGTATACAGTATAGTAGGGCATCTGAGGCTGAGACTAGAATGAGACAGACATGAGATAATGCCTTGTCGAACCAGTTCGTAAGAAATCAGTGATTATTCTATATGCTTTTAGAGATCCTCTCTCTGAGTCTTGGTTCCTCTCAGATGTTCTACCAGAACTTCCAATGCAAGCACACAAGAAGAAGACGTTTAATCGCGATAGGACTGAACAGTTTGATAGGTAAGTGTACAGGTAATAGTAAGTCATCAGAGCAGGCCCTGTCATCTGTTCAGGTCTTGTAATGAATGGACTCTCACAGACCCTGCCGTACATGGATGGCAGAGGTGGAGCCAACCCCCTGGGCAAAAAGACCAGGACCAAACTGGTGGTGGTGGGGAGGAATTAGGGGAAAGACAAAGCGCTGGCATCTGAAAACAGTGGGTTTCAAATTCTTTTAAAGACAGGCGGAGGCTGGTGATTGGTCAGAATATTGAGTGACAGCATTGGGATCTTCTGGTAGAACTTTTACCACAGCTTTTGTTTCTTCTTCATGTTTTTGGAGTCTTGGCTTCTTTCCTGGTTCGTTCTCATGATTTTATGAAGGCCTTAGATGTTCTTCCTCATGATTTTAGGAAATTTTACCATTTCAGGCTTGGTTCCTCTCAGCGGTTCCTTCTCATGCCTTTAGGGAGTTTCTCCTTTGAAGTCTGAGTTCCTCTCAGCGGTTCTTCCTCATGATTTTAGGGAGTTTTACCATTTTAGGCTTTCAGTGGTTCTTCCTTTAGCTTTTAGTAAGTTTCTCTTTTTGAGTCTTGGTTGAGATTTTTCTTCATGCTCTTGGAGTTTCTGATTTTGAATCTTGGTTCCTCTCAGCAGGTGTTCCTCATGCCTTCAGGGAGTTTTTGGATGGAGCCAGAAATATTATTCGGAGTGATACTACAGAAGAACCCCTTTTTAAGGGTGAAGAACCTCCACAAATAAGAGGTTCTATAAAATTCAGAAGTTCTGCTAGAAGACTCTTAATGCTACATCACCTTCACCTCGACAAGTCACCAGCTTCCACCTGTCCTTAAAAGACTTCTACTTACAAGCCTACTTTGCTGCTTTCAGATGCTGTCGTTTTGTCTCTTTCCTCCTTCCTTACCACTGCTACCAGTTTGGTCCTGCCCACTTTCCTTTCCTTTCCTACCTTTCATGTATGGCAGGATCTGCAAGGTCCAGATGTTTCAAGACCTGGCCCACTGACCGGGCATATGCCAAAGACTTTGACTTTGACATTGTAAAATTCATATTGTTAATATTGGTCAAGAGTAAAGTTTTTTCTTCTTGTATACTTGCCTCTGGAGACTTCTGGTTAGCAGTAAAGCCAAGAACCACTTTTGTCTGTAGGTGTATGGAAATGGATCACTGGAGAACTGCACTGGGGACAGCATCTGTTGTAAAATATGCTACATAAATCAAATTGAATTAGACTAAATTGAATTTCCAGGAGCGTTAATTGCAAATGTTCTATCCTTGGTTTTCTCCTTAGGCTGTCTACACAGTGAGCCTGTGATCAAGCAAGATGAAATCCAGTCCAATTCTCTTTCACATAACCCCGTCTCAGCCAAATCCATCGCCCACACCCATAGATATAAAACATGGTCACGTTTCTGGCCAACTGTGCCACTGGGAAAAGAATACTAGCTCTAAGCAAAGATCTGTGAATAACTGCATATTTGCAGTAATAGCTTTTAGCACAGCTCATTGTAAACATACATTAAGAAACTGTGCTGGATCAAATGTTCTCTGAATCCAATCACCTTGCTACGCTCCCTGTTTTGCCCTGCTGTGTCCCGATGAGCTAACGTTCACTCTGCTGAGCCGATACCTCTGTCTTTTTAATGCTGTTTGAATTCAGAAGAGAGATTTCCATTTCGTCAAATAATCCCTCATTTAGAAATCTGATAGCGGCCAAGCAAATCCGCATAGACGTGCAAGAAACGTATCTGATTTGTCATTTCCCTAAATAATAATTCCAAATAGCGTTACCAAGCCTCTTTCTGAGGCCTGACTGCATGGAATGCAAAGTAGGCAAACATCACCGGTACGCTGCTGAATTGCAGGATTGCTTACACTTGAAGGACGCAGGTAGGCTGTACCAAAACACAGCCAAAGATGCGGTCTGAAAGAACAAGTGGTGTTACTGGGTGGTGCATAATGAGCACAAAATGCTACGATAGGTCAGACGGCTTGAGATTTATTTAATTTCAGTATTCTATTATTGAACCAGAAAACGACCAGACATACCGAGAATGCATCCTGTCAGAAGGCATGTGGCCACTTTATTAGAAACCCCAGTTTTCTCTGTTTGTGTTAGCCGTGCTCTCTTCCTTCATCACTGGCCACACAGCTGCTCTTAGCTGGATATTTTTGGGTGTTGGACCAGTGATGGGGGGGCTGATTGGCTACAGTCTGTAACTGTACTCCTGTATAGTGGAGCTATATGGTAGGTGTTGCTAATAAAGTGTCCAGAGAGTGGAGGTACAAGAGAGTGGAGGTGGGAGGCCAGTGTTTCCAATAAAGTGGCCAGTAAGGGAAAGTAAAGCGTAGGAGTTTCCAATACAGTGGCCAGTGAGGGAAAGTGGGAGGCAAGTGCTTCCAAAAATAAAGTGGCCAGTTAAAGCTAAGTTGGTGTTTGATGTTTCTAATAAAGTGACCATCAGGTGAAAGTACAGGGCGGGTGTTTCCAATAAAGTGGTCAATGAGTAAAAGTGTAGGTTTAGGCTTTTGCAATAAAGTGGCCAGTAAGTCAAAGTAGAAGGTAAATGTTTCCAATAAAGTGGCCAGTCAGTGGAAGTACAAAGTAGGTGTTTCTACTAAAGTGACCAGTTAGTGTACATACCCCCCTTTCATTCTTCACCCTCATATTGATCTGTATTGAGGTAAAGCTGCAGTAAGGAAACACTGAATAATGCAGTAAGTGCTGAGAAACCTTAAAAAAGCCACCCCTGCTCCGATTCCTTGCTGCGTCCCGTCCCTCTGGAGACAATGCCCGGCGTTAATGCAATAAGACACACACCTCTTCTCCACTTTCCACACTAATACATACAAAGTGAATTATACATCCTTATTTGAATTAGGGGCTGGCTGCTATAGGCCTGTGTGTGTGTGTGTGTGTTTGATGGTGTTTGGCAGCGTGCTGGTGGCTGGTGGTGGTTTATTTTATGTTCGATGCTGATTGGCTCTGCCAGGCTGAGGGTTGTGGGGAGAGATAGAAGAATAGGGAAAAAGGGGGATTTTCCAAATACAGTCCACTGGACTACAGTCAGTCCCATCATGCACCAGGCCACCCATACTGCTTCAGCACTACAGCACAGAGGGAGAGAGAGGGGGAGAGAGAGAGAATAGAGGGCTGGTTGGTGTCCTTTATTTTAGGAGTGACCTCTCAACTACCTGCCGTTAATATGAGGGATCTGAAATATTGATGAAAACCAGTAGATGAGTCTCTCTCTCTCTCTCTCTCTCTCTCTCTGCAGGGAGGGGGCTAGGTGGGTGTCAGGGGTAGGGCACTTTGATCTGAACAGAAAATAACACACACACAAACCACAGTGTGCCCCTGTTTTGGACTGGTTTTGAGCTGGGCACTGGGTTTTACTGGTTATTCACTGTCGCTGCTGCTCCAGGCTTGGCAGGATGCTAACTGCAGGATATCGCTCACAAGGCTGCATAACCCGAGTCAGATTTCTGTAAAATCTTGTCATTTAACTCTGCCACCTCGGCCCACATGCAACCTCCCTCAAAAATCTTCATTGGGCTTCAGCACAGCCAACAGGAGGGCAGTTAACATGTCCGAGAGTCCCTCCAGCTCGGACGAAAGGCGAGTGTGTCTTGGCTGAAGCACATTGGTCAAAAGTTCAAAACAACCACAGCGTGCTGTTTACCAAGCGAGTGTTTCACACATCTCTGACTGGACAGACTAAAGACCAGCACTTACTGAGCTTCATTCTGGAGGAGGAAAAATCAATCCGGCAGGTTTAACTCCTCCCACTCAGTCCCTGTAAACATTAGCGAGCGTCTTGAACACCCAGCTAGCAAAGAGATACAGCCTTGTACTTCTACAAGACCCGGCGCGGAGGGCCTTTTCTCAAGGGCATTTACCATTCCTTGCTAAAACAGTTTAGGTGAATGCTGGATTAATTAAATTAATTAATATTAAATGAATGAAATTTTAATTTGTGGGAGTAACAGTCCCACTGTTTAGCCCTGCACCGCCACTTTAAATAAACTCCCGTTTTATTGGTTGCCTCATTAGAAATGACTGGTTTGGTTGGTTTAACGCTACAATGTTATGTTTATGTTTAATGAACACAGAAGCATGACAATGGTCTTCATCGTCAGCCCTGATTGGGCCTTTATGTTAAAGGGTGGGACTTTATGGGTTAACAGGGGGCTGATTGGCCCTTTATGTTAAAGGGTGGGACTTTATCGGTTAACAGCGAGCTGATTGGCCCTTTATGTTAAAGGGTGGGACTTTATCTGTACACAGACACCATGTTGAGTATTACAAAATATCCCATTCATAGGTCACTGTCCAACTCTGTTCTTGACTCACTCACCAAAAAGATGGTACTGTAGCTGTGTGGCTGTGTAGCCTTCATGGCTTTGTACCGGTTTTATCCACAGTCCATGTTCACATGACAGACAGCTGCTCAGTCTGTGTGTTCCTCTGAGAAGTAGTACTGTTTAAAGTAACAGCAGCAGTAAAACTCTATCCATACTGTTATGGTAAACGCCAAACTTTGGCGATTAATCCACAGTTCACATGTGTCCATTCCCAGTTCCTTGATGATGTCATCAACATTAGTTGCCAACTAATTTGGTCGTTGATTTAAATCGACTCGAGTTGATAAGTTGCTGCACCCCTAAAACTCAAAGAGTAGAACAAGCTGATGAAGCAGGTGCACCTGGCACCTGGTGTTTTAGCTAGTGCGATCTGTAGCTGCGTCTCAAGCGGTACACACTGTAAACAGCAGTAAGGTTTCACGCAGAACAACCATTTAACCAAGAGAAGTTACCGTGGTATTGTCACTGAACAGAAGCACAACAAAATTTAGCCTCGGCATGTAACCCATCCATGAACGTGAACACACTTACACACACTCACACTAGTGAGCAACTGCAGCACACTAAGGGCAATAAGCACACACACACTACCAGAACAGAGGGCAGCCACCGCAGCGCCTGCGGGGCCTCACTCAAGGGCACCTCAGCTGTGCATGTTGAAGGGGGATAAAGCGCTGTTCCTTCACTTCAGTGGGTCGAACTGGTGATCTTCCAGTCCCCAGCCCGCTTTTCTAACCTTTAGGCCACAGCTACCCTCATAAAAAAACCCAACATGTGAACATTCATGCCTGTTTGACTTGATATGGCTCTACACAGAAGCATTACCTTATTAAACAACCCTTGGAGAATGCTTTTAAAGGCGCAGAGGAAACTAGAATAAGAACAGAGACAAATTCCCTTTACATGCAAACGGATATGGCGTGATTCTGATTCCCAGTCTGAATGAACTGTCGGATTCAAATTATGTCAAAAAGTAAAAAAAAACAGCAATAACAGGGATACAGGATACATTTTTCCATGACAACAACACAGCGTGATCATCATTTTACAGCTGAAGACTTGGGTACACTACATTCTTAAAAAAATAAAGGTGCTTCTTAGAGTGATGCCATAGAAGAACCACTTTTGGTTCTATAAAGAACCATGTTTGTCATAGAGATTGTGTGTGTGTGTGTGTGTGTGTGTGTGTGTGTGTGTGAAGAACATGGTTCTTCATCTTCATCATGTAAAGGTCACATCTCTATGAGAAAAATGTTTCTTTATGGAACCAAATGTGGTTCTTCTATAGCATTGCTCAAAGAACCCTTTGTAGTACCTTTGTTTTTTCAAAGTGTGTATGACTTTTAGCAGCAAATTAAAGAAAGACTGGGATCACACACTGCACAACTTCAACCTGCGGCTGAACCCAACCGAACACACTCCTAAAACATGCGTGCCTTGTGTTACCTAGGAGACGCAGCTTCGCGCCACCATTTGCACAGCTGACCCAATACACAAGAAACGTCAAAACGTCCTTGGGTGAGGTCATGGGTGGGAAGCCGGAGATAGCATGATCTGTACAGACTGAAGTAGCTACAGCACATACTGGACGCTACCCCACATTCAAGGCAGATGCTGGCTTCCTTTACAAACTTCAGGTCCACCTTAAAAGGTACTGCAGTATCGGATATGTACTAGCACCAGAATATCGCTGTCTGATCATTTTTAAGGTGGAATGTAAAAGTAAAATAGACAGCTGGCGGAAACTCAGTTTTCATTGGCTATAAACAAGATCCTCACAGACTACGTCACTTACCAGTAAACACCACTAGATCACGCTAGATCAGAGGGTCGGAAAAAGCGAGCGTTTGATATGCTCCGACTGGTCTGAAACGTGTGCGACAGGGCAAATATCGGAATCTTCGTCCACCACACACTATTCGATTCTCTCTCCAACTGTCGACTTCAACTGACGGAAAATCACAGATTTTAACCAGTGCAGCATTAATAAAACATCCAGGCCTGCAAGGATACATCTATCTTGCATTAACAGCCTAACAGAGTGCCGCGCCTCAGATTTAGCATCCGCAGTGATGTCACTGTCACTCCACTCAGGTCGCCTGGTGCAGCCACCCAAAGGGACTGCTTTCAGTTTTTGTTTTTTTTTTATCTGGTGGTCCTTGCATGTCGAGTTTGTTCCAGCTGTGCGTGCGATCGAACATTTCTCAGAAATTCACATCACTTGAATCCAAGGACGCTGCCGGTGTGTGTGCGCCTGTGTGTCTGTTGACGAGTGTCCTTCCAAAGTGGAGACTTTTCTTCCCTAAAACTAACGCTGCTGTCTGATGGGCGATAAATGGGGAAAAAATCTAAATAGAAAACATTCGTTTTTAATCAACAAAGTCGCGTCAACTAATTCTATATTTTTGGAGTCCATATGTCATATTTTAATTATAGAATATTTAGTCCTCCTAAGTTAAATTACAATATTTCTGTGATTTTATAAAACAAAAATGGACCAAATAACATTCAATTAAATGTCTATTAAATGTTATTAAACTCTAAATTTAAATTACTGTCCATTGAATGTAACCCTACATCTAAACCTAATCTTAAATCTAATCCTAACACTAACCTCCCCCTTACTCATTTGGGGTTAGGTTTAGGGTTAGATTAAAGGTTAAGGTTAGGGTTAGAGTTAGGTGTAGGGTCTGACTTAAGGTTAAGGTTAGGGTTGGGGTTAGGTGTAGGGTTAGATTTAAGATTAAGGTTAAGGTTAGCGTTAGGGTTGGGGTTGGGGTTGGGGTTAGGTGTAGGGTTAGATTTAAGATTAAGGTAAAGGTTAGGGTTAGAGTTGGGGTTGGGTTTAGGTGTAGGGTTAGATTTAAGATTAAGGTAAAAGTTAAGGTTAGCGTTAGGGTTAGGGTTGGGGTTGGGGTTAGGTGTAGGGTTAGATTTAAGATTAAGGTAAAGGTTAGTGTTAGGGTTGGGGTTAGGTGTAGGGTTAGATTTAAGATTAAGGTAAAGGTTAGGGTTAGGGTTAGGGTTAGAGTTGGGGTTGGGGTTAGGTGTAGGGTTAGATTTAAGATTAAGGTTAAGGTTAGCGTTAGGGTTGGGGTTGGGGTTAGGTGTAGGGTTAGATTTAAGATTAAGGTAAAGGTTAGTGTTAGGGTTGGGGTTAGGTGTAGGGTTAGATTTAAGATTAAGGTAAAGGTTAGGGTTAGGGTTGGTGTTGGGGTTGGGGTTAGGTGTAGGGTTAGATTTAAGATTAAGGTAAAGGTTAAGGTTAGCGTTGGGGTTGGGCCCTTCCCACACTCTCCCACTCTCTAAGGGTTAGTCCAGCACCCCTGTTTTGGATGGCTCCCCACTCCATGTGTATAGGGGAGGAACCGCTCAACTCACCACGGCTGGTGACAACTAACAACATACGAGCTCGACTGAAGACACTCTTGCTCCACGCAGCAGACAGCTTACACTCTAAGTTTCTCTTAAGACTATTGTGTATATAAATGTCTTATGCAAAATGTTGGGCAGTCCAGAACAAGCAGCTTCATTTACCAAAAGCATCTGGCAGAGAAAGTGTTCAGTGTGATACTCGCTCGACCATTATAAGATCATCTTTTCGTTAAAGGAGAGATTGATGTAGTTTGTAAACGCTGTTAAAGGTTCTATATGTACCCTTTACTTCCCAGCCAGTACAGTCCATGTATGGAAACTAAGCCTACCTACCTCGGTATTCAGCAAAGAGCAGTCTATGCCTGCCCATTCACACTCAAGTTATAAAGTGTTTCAGTTTGGACAGGTTTTTGAATAAGGCACAATAAAGGGCAGCCAATTAGAACAAAGCACATTTACATTATTAACATAATCTTAAAGGCACAGTAACACAAACAGACTCTATAATTCTAACAAGATAAAAAGTGGTTGGAAGGAAGTTAAATACAATTTATTTAATTTATTAACTTTTTGTAGAGAAAATCTGCAAATATCACGAGTGGAAAAATAAAACACACGAAAAATTAAGAATACTGACCCTCTGAGACTGATACATGCAAATTACCTCTGTTAAAGCTTTGCAGGAACAACACTACACATCAAATCAACAGGAATTAGCTGGCCTAAACTGATAATAGCTAAAATCTAGCTAAAATCTGCTACCATCTTTATGCTGAATTGGTCCATAGTTGTGACATCACAACCATGACAAACTCAAGACCGGCTGTTTTTGGAGGACAGTGTGAACTGCGAGCTGTAGTCATGTTTACAAAGTACATCAAATACTTTTGATTGGTTTTATTGTGATATATGTCTTTGTGTCAGGAATACTCTGGCCGTAACATCATGTTATCATAATCTTTTTAGTGCCGAAGCCGACAAGAACCTCTCAGCCCCTCATCGCAGACCTTTTAAATGGGGTAATTTGGACTGTAGAGGTGCATGATGACTATAATGGATTACTCTGGCCTTAAAAGGCCTGTTGAGCCAGAGCCAGGAGAGAGGGATGGGCTATTCTCTGTTGAGCCTTGTTAACCTGCATGTCGGTCTTAATGGGCGTGAGAGCAGCCAGGAGGGTCACAGGAGGGGTCTAGTAATGCCGGGTCCTGTTGGCCAGAGATATCTCAGATAAAACAGAAGGGAGGGGTGATAGAGTCTTTAGAAAGCAATAGTTTGGTGGGAAATTAAATGTAGCCATCTTTAGAGTACATACAGTACATACTGGGCACCTCAGTTCTAACTAATTTAATGGTTTTCTAAGCGAATGTAAGTGAACAAATCCTTCACAACAAATTCAAGTGTCCTTTTTTCCCAGCACATTGTAGAGCATGATTCCTATTTATTTTCTGAGTTTAAGTTGTGTATTTATGTTCCATTATATTTGCACATGCAACAATTAATTTCAAATGAATAGCCAAGCATCCATCCTCCTAAGCAAAGGCCACTGGAAGCAACTCAACCCCAAAGCATGATAGATTAACCCCCATGCTTCACAGTTGGCAAGGTGTTCTTTTCATGAAATGCATTCCTTTGCTGATGGCCTAAAAAGTCAACAATACTTCTTACCCAAACTCCTCTCTTTGGCAGCCTAATAAACCCAAAAAGCTTCATACAGACTAATGTATGGTCTAACGTTAGCAATGTTCCTCAAATAGGTGAAGGTAGGTGCCATAAAAATTCATCTAGAATAAAAAAGGACAGCCCGATTTCTTATCACCGATTAAACCTGTGTAGACAGACTTCCTTATTTTCTCACAGTTTCCTCTCTATTAGCACTGATCGCAACAGGGTCATTTCTTCATCTTCATTAAGTTTAATGAAATTCCTATTCATCCAGTTTACAATAT
This sequence comes from Salminus brasiliensis, assembly GCF_030463535.1. Taxonomy (NCBI): domain Eukaryota; kingdom Metazoa; phylum Chordata; class Actinopteri; order Characiformes; family Bryconidae; genus Salminus; species Salminus brasiliensis. The sequence goes on from NC_132890.1 coordinate 31,223,811, forward strand.
TGACAATCCAGTCTGCCAGAGCGTTTAAAGCAATACTGCTGTCTGGAGCAACAGATATGTAACGATTTGTGTAGCCTGGGTAACGATGAAAACTGATGCCATATTTGTTTAGAATTTGACCAAGTGGAGAGATTAAAATAGATCAAAAAGAAAGAGCATCAAGGAAGGATCTCTGTGGAACTCTGTTTTGAATGGCATACGCTGGTTTTTGATGGTTAAGGTGGTTGAAAAGTCCAGTCGAAATCGCATCATATGCCTGTATGCTAGCTGGATAACCAGCTCTTGACCAGCATAGTCTACGTTGCATTTGATTTTGGTCATGCTCGGTCATGCTGGTCATGCTGGTCAAATAGCTTGGTCTTGCTGGTCATGCTGGTCAAATAGCTTGGTCTTGCTGGTCATGCTGGTCAACCAGCTTGGCCTTGCTGGTCATGCTGGTCAACCAGCTTGGTCTTGCTGGTCTACAAGCTTGGCCTTGCTGGTCATGCTGGTCTACACGCTTGGTCTTGCTGGTCAACCAGCTTGGTCTTGCTGGTCTACAAGCTTGGTCTTGCTGGTCATGCTGGTCAAATAGCTTGGTCTTGCTGGTCATGCTGGTCAACCAGCTTGGCCTTGCTGGTCATGCTGGTCAACCAGCTTGGTCTTGCTGGTCTACAAGCTTGGCCTTGCTGGTCATGCTGGTCTACAAGCTTGGTCTTGCTGGTCAACCAGCTTGGTCTTGCTGTTCTACAAGCTTGGTCTAGCTGGTCATGCTGGTCAACCAGCTTGGTCTTGCTGGTCGTGCTGGTCTACAAGCTTGCCTTCCTGGTCATGCTGGTCAACCAGCTTGGTCTTGCTGGTCTATAAGCTTGGTCTTGCTGGTTGTGCTGGTCAACCAGCTCAGGCTTGCTGGTCAAGCAGCTTGGTCTTGCTGGTCATGCTGGTCTACAAGCTCAGGCTTGCTGGTCACGCTGGTCAAGTAACTCGACCATCGCAGTCACCAGTGCCATTTCTCAATCGGCGTTGTTGTCTGTACTTGTGTTCTTGTGGACTTGAGAAATGTCAATCAGTCGCAATTACAAGTACTGTTCCATGCAAAAGTCTGCATCCAGCCAAGTACAGTCCAAATGCCAAGCTGTGGTGTGAAGGATCATGGATGCACCAGGAGGTGACTTGTGTGGAAAAGGACAGCCAAATATCTCAGAAAGCATTTCTCACCATGATGCTGTTCCAATGGCGGTGTGGCTTTACAGCATCCTCTCGTCCTTGGGGGCTTGAACTTGTTGAGTCTGTACTACCAAGTACACTGGTCTAAACTTGTGAGTGAGGTGTGAGTGAGCAGGAAAATCACCAAACTGTGCTGGAAAAATCCAGAATTTACGAACTTTCTCACTACTGATTATTTAAAAGCTGTGAAGGTGTGCAGCACAGGTACGTTACGGTCATTGTATGTGTTTGTATAGGCAACCAAATGGGATTTAAACTGCTTTCAAACTGTATGTTCATGTAAAGCAGCTTAGTCACGTCCCAAGATCACCACATACCTCCCGTGGTCACCGTTAATCAGCCAGTCACATTCAAGGGTGGTCATGTCCTTCTGCTTCAGTCAATACAGATTATAACATTGTATACACAGAGAAGAATACACAGCCTAGTGTTTGCAATAGGCTCACATGATGCCTCAGACAAAAGTCCTGTATTTCTGCAAATGTTAAAACGGAGAGGCATTTCCAAGCCATGGTGGCATGCTGCACATCATAAAGCCAAGCAAGGATCAGCTCTCACATTTCTATCACTTCTGTGGACTTTTTAGAAATGTGCGCCATTCACTCAAATCCTGACGTTAATAATTAAAGGAGAGAAAGACTGACCTCAGGTCTGACATTTCCTCCAGCACCTCAAGAACTTCATTACTATATGAATTCATGCCCCACAGTGGTGTTGAGAAATGCATGCAACTGGTCATGCCAAGCGTCTGGAACGCACACTGTGGTGTATAATTGTGTGAGGACTTTGACTTGACATTTGCAGTGAATTGAAGTGAACCTGCCTAACAGCATGTGACACATCCCAAGATGGGACTCTCAGTGAACCAGATTCATAAAAAATCACCACTACTTTTACAGTCATTTCTGTTCAGTTGAGAAGTCAAGTTGTATTTCAGAAGTCAACAGTTATGTGATGAAAGTCGGGGTTATGTGGCGTAATCTCTGCTGACGTCATGAATAAAACCACAGGAGAAGAACTTGCCTTCGGTGAGTGACAATCTGTATTCACAAAACTCAAACAATATTATGTATGTATTTTAACAAGTCGGTCCATCACTCGGCTTTACGTAGAACACAGCATTCAACAAGGGGGAAAACCAGGCTACGGTGGCTAGGCTGCGGTTTATGGCTACTCCGTCTAGCTGCTCAGCGCCCTCTTTCTATTTCACTTGTTCTAGCTATGCGGCTCACATGTTCTAGGTCACTCGTTCTAACTCAACCGTTCTAGCTTAAGCAGTAAGCTAGTTTTTGAATTGCGCATGAAATGGGCGTGGCTGCGAGCAGGGCTGGAAATCAGCACTGTAAACAGTCCCCTATTTTGGTTCAGCAGTTTCATAAACCAGCTATCAAAACAACTAAACAGCCCAGAAGAAAAGATAATCACCATCTGTGTACCATGCACCACGCCTCGTATTTTTCCACCACGCTGGCTCAGACAGAGCAGAGACAGTACAGAAGGTGTCATAGGTCACACAGCCATAGCAGCAGCGCTATTGGTCAGGAGTTCACAACAACCGAATTTGAAATGAAAGTTCGCAGGTGGAATTTATTCGCCCCGGAAGTTGAATAAATGATGCAGAATCTGATTGACGCATCAAATCTCATTCAAATGTTTGGAAATTTGCACATGACAATTCACAGACAAAACCCCAGTGTGACCAGGGCTCTGCGCTGCGTAACCCGAGTCATAGTTGTGTACAATCCTTCAGTTTCACTTTTAGTGGCAGTTCTGTATCTCTCAGCACCACTTTGTGTCTTTTAGAGATGGCTCAAAGCACAAATCCCACTTTCCGACAGTAGGGGGAGCCCGGGGGCAAGAAATGCCAATTCTTGCATAATGCTGCTTTAAAGCTATGCGAAACTCAGGCCTGCTCAGACGGTACAATAACAACCGGTTACGGTTTTGCATGTTTTGCAGGTGACAGTACTACAGGCTTTATGTGATCAGAGACTAGTCGACATCAAGCTTAAAGCTTAATGGCTAAACAGTAGTCGTTAACCCCTAAAATGCAGAGGTATAAGTCATATAGTGTCAGAAACTGCATAAGCAAGTCTGTTAGAGATTACTAAACAACTCCACACTGTCTGAGGTGAGCGTGTGGTGAACTAGGCATGCAGTTAGAGTTGTGCTAATTGCTGGAGTTACCTGTTGCCTGTTAGCTCCAGCGCAAAACTAGGAAAGTAAACTTCAGACACTAAACACGCCTTCACTGATCGGCTACAAGTGAGGGGAACTGCACATTTGACTTTGGGCCAAACCTTCACTTTAAGATGATATTTATGCCGCTGTGCTTTGGGAAAATGAAGCCTGACTCTATTCTCCCCGCTGCACATGTCACTTCTCCTCTACTCCATCCTTCTTGGTCTCCTGAAACACTTCCATCCAAAACGGCTCGTTATTCTATCCATCCTTCACGGCATTCCGAGCTGCCCCTAATGGTGCCTCCGAGCTCGGGAAAATAAATAAATAATAAAAGCAGTCTCCAGTTGAAGGCCATTCATTCTTGTGTTTATGAAATTGACCCACGCCTCACAGGCGGTGCGTGATGGCCATCTCGCCAGGCCCGGAACCGCTAACCTTGAGCCGGCAGGAAGAAGTCATCCCCGCTGGGACCACCGAAACCTTTCATTAAACAGTATTTCAGGAAAGAAAGGGCCTCGCTCGGAGCGGCTGTGAAATATTGATACGGTAAAAAATCCCCAGGTGTCTCGCAGTGTCTTTTCCTGATGAATTATTTGTGGCGAAACATCAAGAGCAGTTCTTTTGTGTACAGATTTCATTGCCCGCCGTATCCAGCAAGCAGAGGCCCAACAGGCTTCAACGACGGCGAAGCGAAGGGCTGCGTGAGATGCTTGCTCTCTGATGGAAAAAGATGGACCCAGCGAGGAGGAGATGATGTCTGAAACTGGGGACGATTTTCAGTTCGACAGGGCCCAATTCAGAACCTCCCAAAAAGGTGAACGCTGAACTTTGAGACCATAAAAGAAGCTTACGCAAAAGCTTAAGTCTGTCCAAGCTTAATTCCCAAAAAAGCCTTATTTCCACACAAGTGTTACGAGGCCGGACAAAATTCCATTCCTTGATGAGACATTTGAACACATCGTCAAACCTCAGCTTAGAAGGCCAAACTACTGAGCTGAACTACGGTATGTTGCTAAAGCTCATTGAAACCAGGCGGACTAGAAATGACAGCAAAGAATTAGCTAAACTACACCTATACACACACGTTCAGGGAATAGAGGTCCCTCAATGTAAAAATACAATGTGCAATACCCCCCCCCCCCCCCCCCCCACACACACACACACACATGTGCAATGAGTCATTTGCAATTACCTGTAAATAATCTGTAAATAATATTGTTATTGCTTTTTTACTTCTACTATTTATATTGTGTGTATATACATCTCTCTCTCTCTCTCTCTCTCTCTATATATATATATATATATATATATATATATATATATATATATATATGTATATATTTATCTACATTTTAATGTATAACATTATCTTACATTTTTGCATCTGAGTGTCTTGCTATCCCTTTTCCCTTTGCTGCTGTGACAATGAGAATTTCCCCACTGTGGGACTAATAAAGGATTATCTTATCTTATCTTATCTTGACAGAGTGACCTTTTATTCATAGAAGTGTAATGTCATTTGAGGTATGGTTAAGAATTGCCAAATGATTGAAATTATAAACCGCAAATAATCACATTTCTGCAGATAATCACAATCAATCACAAATAATTAACCATTTTCCATATCATAACCATAATCAAAATTATTCACCTTCATTTGTTCCTAGTTTACAGTGATTAATCACTTTATTTGATGTAGTTGGTCATAATTAATCATAGTGTTTCTTAATAGTTAATTAAGCAATAATTCACTTAAGCTATGTGCTATAACTTGAGATACTGGCACTGCTGAACCTTGTTTTAGCTTAAGGGAAAATCACTCTTTAATTTTTTCCCAATGAAACAAACAGGCAAGTGCAAACTCCTACCTGTCCAGGTAACACTGAACTCTCTATAATTATTTATGTAACTATGTAATTTCTTCCCTGCTTGTGTAATTACAGTTCAATACTGAAGCTTAACGACTGGACTAACGGTAGTGAAAATGACATGATGTCTGTAGATCTGTCTGGCCCAGTTTGCCGTGTCCCCATCATGCCTCACTTCATCAAGACTCCTCTATCGCAACTGGCCTACTAACCACTGATCTGAACGGTGACCTGAATATCCAGGAGGCCAAGTGTGACGGGGTGTACAGTCAATCACAAAATCAATCGATTAGTCATGATTCCCTATAGAAAACAAGCCATCAATGATGATCAACTACATCAAAGAAAGTGATTAATCATTGTGAAGTGCACAGAATCGTGTGATAATCTTAATTAATAACACAAAAATTTTAAAAGTTTATTAGTCATGATTAAGCATACTAAAAGTCTAGAGATCAATTGTGATTAATTACACAAAATGCTTAATTGTATGGCACAGTCAATGCGATTGGCTGAGAGACCTTCTAGGAGTGCCAATATTGTACGATAATGACACTCGGATCAAAGCTCTTCCAGTATTACTTCATCACATCCACACAAATGCACTAATTAGAATGAATGAGTTCAGAAGATCTATGGGCTTCATGGCTGAATAGTCCAGTGGACTAGGACATTGCACTGTAATCCAGGAATCGCTGGGTCCATTCCCAGGCTGCGCTGCTTGCCATCTACAGACATTGTGTCATCTTTGCTGCACATCAGTGCTTAGAGGTCTGATGATAGTCCAGTCGTTAGGCTATAATATTGAACTGTAATTACATAAGCAGGTAATAAATTACATAGTTACATAAATAATTACATGTGTGTTCAGTTGTCATGCTACCTGGAACCATTTTTGTTTAAATCACAGGGGCCGACAGTGTAAGTCCTGTATATTCCAATACGGACAAAAGTATTGGGACACCTGCACATTTGTCGTTTCTAATGAAATCAAGGGTGTTCATCCTGCTTTTGCTGGAGTAACTGGCCTTCTACTAGATTTTGGAGGAGCATTGCTGTGAAGATTTGATTGCATTCAGCAACAAGAGCGCTCGTGAGGTCAGGATGTTGGATAATCACCACCTCACCTCATTCCCAATTTGTCCCAAAAATATTAGATGGGGCACCATCATTCCAGAGAACACAGTTCTTCAACTGCTCCTCAGCTCAATGCTGGGGGGTTGTGTTACCCCTCTAGCCCACTCCTGGCATTAGGCAGCATGGTGCCAATAGGTTCATGTTTATCTGCTCCAGAGAGTCCTGTTCTATTGTGAGAATGTCTATGAAGGAACTAGACAAGCTGTGTGTGTGGCTGAATGCACTCATTATAAGGGGTGTCCACAAACTTCTGGACATATAGTATACCTCAGCATGGTAGACAGGCGATTCTAGCCTCTATGATAGAGAAGAGCTGTCACCTATCACACACTGTGACTTAATTACCACTGTATAATTCCCCTGAAATCCTTCATTCCCTTATTCACATGTGCGGCAGATCAGCTTGTCGAGTCTCGTACCTTGATAGCAAGAGCATAATGCAATGTAGTGTAATGAATATTTAATAATTACTCACGGTAATGATAATGAAAGCCCTGAGGGGGTCTATCTTTGTCACTTATTTTCTTCACTGGAGGTTTTAGGCAGAGATGCCTGTGAGGATGCTTGTAATTGTTATTTACTCATCTAGGTAGTCAAACCCGGAGAATTGAGGAGCATTATGATCATTATGATCATTATTCACCCTCTGAAGTATCATGTTTGCTATAGAATTCCAGTGCAGTTAAGTAATTCCATAATTAAGGACATCAGAATAATTACAGACATTTAAAGCCGGTTAATCAGCAGAGGGTCTGGCTTCATCTGAGTTGGATAGTTTAGCTTGCTAACCGGCATCACCAAGCTGGCTGGCCAGCACACATGATCCGACACTCCTCAATTAAAGGTGCTACAAAGGGTCCTTTGAGCGATACCACTGAAGAACTACCTTTAGTTCCATACTGAACCTCATGTGCATGTACATTTACATTAATGGCATTTAGCTGCTGCTCTTATCCAGAGCGACTAACATGGTTACTCGTATTACAGAGGAGAGTCAATGTAGTGTTAGGAGTCTTGCCCAAGGACTCTTATTGGTGTAGCACAGCATAGTCACCCAGACCGGGAATCGATATGTCAGTGTGAAGAACCTTTTAAATTGGTGAAGAACCCTTACACTGACACTGTTTTGCACACATGGCTCTTTATGGAACCGAAAGTGGTTCTTCTATGGCATCGTCCAATCAACCCTTTGTAGCATTCTTTATTTTAGTCATGTAATGTCACCATGCCCAATGCCAAGGGTTGACTAGAGAGGTAAAATGCTCCTCAGCACTGGGCTGTGGTGATGGAGCTTCAGCCAGTACTTTCACAGT
>NC_132890.1:31236518-31264018 GCF_030463535.1 Salminus brasiliensis
ATTTAACAAGAACTGTTGGACAATTTAACAATTACTGTAAGAGGCAACACTGACAAGAAGATCAGTGGATATTGTAATGTTTAGCTTCAAGCACTTGGACGAACAATTGGACGCTATTTATCTATCATTAGCGATAAGAACTATTAATAAAGGATTAATGACTAGCATTGGACACCAAACATTCAATAGCTGAGTGTAGCGCTGATTAGCACTGACTACTAGATTAGGTAACTGTAAAGTTTTATAATAAGTAAACTGTAAAGTTTATTATAAAAATACAACAAGATAGATAAGCACTCCACGCTAATCATTTAACAATAAGTGCTAAGCACTGAAAATAAGTTTAACAATAAGAGTAATGATTAGCATTTGTATTAGAAACTGTAATTATTGAATATTGATTAGTACTGATTGGTAATAATTGGCACCAGACAAGCTGGTCAAGTTGGTTAAGCTGGTTTACCAGCATAGGGTATGTTAACTTTTGAGTTTGATGGTTTAGCTGGTCTACAAGAATGATCAACCTGATACAGCTAGAAAACCAGTATGACCAGACCATGCTGGTTGACCAGCGTCACCAAGCTAGTTGACCAGCATGACAAACTTGGTTTTGTCGAGTTTGAGAATGAATATAATGGCTTGAATTGGACAGTAGATAGCAACCACTGTGATCAGTTTACACGTGTGGATCGGACTAAAAAGAAGTTAGCCAAAATAGTAATTATTAGAATTATTATTAGCAACGTCTTAATACTATCTACTAGATTTGCATTGAAATATAATCATTTAGCATTGGACAATGTTGTAATATAATAAATTCCATTAGATACTAATGGAACACACAAGGCCATGAATTTGGTAAAATGCCAGTGTGGGGTCCTCGGCAATGAGACCTTCTCCTGTAACACTTTCTGAGCTATGATATTAGCAGGTTATGGTTAGGGTTAGTAATATTGGTCATGTGTTGCTCATTTCATACTGGTACCGGTTTGGGGATTAGTCTGGATGTATTATCGGTGTGTGATGTTAGTAATAAATCATCTTATTATGATTTTAATTTGCCATTTTAAAAGCAGGCCAGGGACAACAGATCAAAATTAGCCTATATGGCCAGCTCTGGCTCATATATTTGTCATTTTTCTGTGTGTCAATAAGCACTGTCCTTGTCAAGTCGATGAATAAATGAAATTACGTGACAGCACAGTTGTACACGTTGCACTTTTAAAGGGTTCAGTTCTGTGGCACTGTTTTTCAAACGGCTCTGTTATTTCCATACCAGTAACTGCTTGGGCTGTTGCAGCATTTTTTAATTGGAGCTTTAGGGGGGGATTTCGTCTGTCTTGCCAGTTCATGGACCACTGCAGGCAGCAGTACAAGCAAGTCGAGACTAAGAGACTGAAACACTTGGTCTCTTTACTGGAACTTACTGCATATATAAAATGATGCTAACTGGCTAATCTTATCCAAATCCCACACAGAAAATCAGCAGGAAACCGAGGCACACTGACGATGTACTACCAGTTCATGAAATCCGTGCTGACAGATTCTTTCCCGTGTCAGTCTTTCTCATTATGCCACATTTTCGTAGCTCATCAAGCTGCAGATCGCTAAGTCCCCCCTCATCAACAGCAAAGGCTGTATTCTTTTGAAGCCTCTGCATTCTCATGCCCAGCTGCCGGCAGGATACACACCTTTGTGTAAGATGTGAATCAATGTGGCATTCAGGTGGAACCGGGACCACCTGCTGCAAAGACCAAAGAATTGTTTGGCTCAGAGCCTTTGAAGTAACACAGCTTCATGGGTGAGGGTGAGTCTGGGTACAATGCAGTCAGACCTCGTATCGTCTTATAGCTCCCAGTGGTAAAGCTGCTTTGTGACAACATCTGTTTGTAGAAAGCGCCATACATCTGTATAAGAACTGAATTGGTAACGTAATCAATCGCCTTTGCCCACTGCAGGTAGCATTAATTAGCATAAATACCATCCTGATTTAGGCTTCTATATGTACATATTGCAGTATTGAGCATGTCGTATGAGATTCCACAGAAATATTTTGATTGCTGAAATCAACAATAAAAAAACAGAGGAAGAGAACATATTAGTTGGAAATTGAAGAATGTTTTTTTTTTATATCAATAATTATACCAAGTTTAGTCCAAAGAAGGAAGCAGGTGAACACTGCTGCAGCCGGCTAAAGGTTACTGCACACCATCAAGGAGCTCCATGATACACTGCTCCCAGAGGGTGTTTGAAAACGATTAGCAGGCTGGTATAAAATCGGCTCCAGTCCAGTATCAGTCTGATCTCTTCAGTCCAGTATCAGTCCAATCTCATAACAGTCCAGTATCAGTCTGGTCTCATAACAGTTCAGTATCAGTCTGATCTCTTCAGTCCAGTATCAGTCTGATCTCTTCAGTCCAGTATCAGTCTGATCTCATAACAGTCCAGTATCAGTCTGATCTCTTCAGTCCAGTATCAGTCTGATCTCATAACAGTCCAGTATCAGTCTGATCTCTTCAGTCCAGTATCAGTCCAATCTCATAACAGTCCAGTATCAGTCTGGTCTCATAACAGTTCAGTATCAGTCTGATCTCTTCAGTCCAGTATCAGTCTGATCTCTTCAGTCCAGTATCAGTCTGATCTCATAACAGTCCAGTATCAGTCTGATCTCTTCAGTCCAGTATCAGTCTGATCTCATAACAGTCCAGTATCAGTCTGATCTCTTCAGTCCAGTATCAGTCCAATCTCATAACAGTCCAGTATCAGTCTGGTCTCATAACAGTTCAGTATCAGTCTGATCTCTTCAGTCCAGTATCAGTCTGATCTCTTCAGTCCAGTATCAGTCTGGTCTCATAACAGTCCAGTATCAGTCTGATCTCTTCAGTCCAGTATCAGTCTGATCTCATAACAGTCCAGTATCAGTCTGGTCTCATAACAGTTCAGTATCAGTCTGATCTCTTCAGTCCAGTATCAGTCCGATCTCATAACAGTCCAGTATCAGTCTGATCTCTTCAGTCCAGCATCAGTCTGATCTCTTCAGTCCAGTATTAGTGTGATCTCTTCAGTCCAGTATCAGTCCGATCTCATAACAGTCCAGTATCAGTCTGGTCTCATAACAGTTCAGTATCAGTCTGATCTCTTCAGTCCAGTATCAGTCCGATCTCATAACAGTCCAGTATCAGTCTGATCTCTTCAGTCCAGTATTAGTCCGATCTCATAACAGTCCAGTATCAGTCTGGTCTCATAACAGTTCAGTATCAGTCTGATCTCTTCAGTCCAGTATCAGTCCGATCTCATAACAGTCCAGTATCAGTCCGATCTCATAACAGTCCAGTATCAGTCTGATCTCTTCAGTCCAGTATCAGTCCGATCTCATAACAGTCCAGTATCAGTCTGGTCTCATAACAGTTCAGTATCAGTCTGATCTCTTCAGTCCAGTATCAGTGTGATCTCTTCAGTCCAGTATCAGTCCGATCTCATAACAGTCCAGTATCAGTCTGATCTCTTCAGTCCAGTATCAGTCTGATCTCTTCAGTTCAGTATCAGTCTGGTCTCTTCAGTCCAGTATCAGTTCGATCTCATAACAGTCCAGTATCAGTCTGATCTCATAATAGTTCAGTTTCAGTCTGATCTCTTCAGTCCAGTATCAGTCTGGTCTCATAACAGTTCAGTATCAGTCTGATCTCTTCAATCCAGTATCAGTTTGGTCTTATAACAGTCCAGTATCAGTCTGATATCTTCAGTCCAGTATCAGTCTTTTCTCAGAACAGTCCAGTATCAGTCTGATCTCTTCAGTCCAGTATCAGTCTTTTCTCAGAACAGTCCAGTATCAGTCTGATATCTTCAGTCCAGTATCAGTGTGATCTCTTCAGTCCAGTATCAGTCCGATCTCATAACAGTCCAGTATCAGTCTGATCTCTTCAGTCCAGTATCAGTCTGATCTCTTCAGTTCAGTATCAGTCTGGTCTCTTCAGTCCAGTATCAGTTCGATCTCATAACAGTCCAGTATCAGTCTGATCTCATAATAGTTCAGTTTCAGTCTGATCTCTTCAGTCCAGTATCAGTCTGGTCTCATAACAGTTCAGTATCAGTCTGATCTCTTCAATCCAGTATCAGTCTTTTCTCAGAACAGTCCAGTATCAGTCTGATCTCTTCAGTCCAGTATCAGTCTTTTCTCAGAACAGTCCAGTATCAGTCTGATCTCTTCAGTCCAGTATCAGTCTTTTCTCAGAACAGTCCAGTATCAGTCTGATCTCTTCAGTCCAGTATCAGCCTTGTCTCATAACAGTCCAGTATCAGTCTGATCTCTTCAGTCCAGTATCAGTCTGGTCTTATAACAGTTCAGTATCAGTCTGATCTCTTCAGTCCAGTATCAGTCCGATCTCATAACAGTCCAGTATCAGTCTGATCTCTTCAGTCCAGTATCAGCCTTGTCTCATAACAGTCCAGTATCAGTCTGATCTCTTCAGTCCAGTATCAGTCTGGTCTTATAACAGTTCAGTTTAAGTCTGATCTCTTCAGTCCAATCTCAGTGTGGTATCAGTCCAGTATCAGTCTGGTATCAGACAAGTATTAAACTGGTCTGGTATCATATCAGTCCAGTATCAGTCCAGTATCAGTCTTGTATCATATCAGTCCAGTATCAGTCCAGTATCAGTCTTGTATCAGACTGATCTGGTATCATATTAGTCCAGTTGTAGTTTGGTATTATACCAGTTCAGAATTAGTCTGGTATCACATCTAAACAGTGGGAAGATATGATGCCATATGGTAATCTGACATTATATCAGTCCAGTATCATACCAGGGGTTGGTGCAGCTACACCAGTAAGCTATTGGGCAAGACTCCTAACTCACATTCTGCTATCTGTGTCACCTGATTCAAACATAAATCACTCTGGATCAAAGCATCAGCCAAACACCATACATGTTTAATGTAAATATCAGTCTGGTACCATATCAGTCCAGGATCATGTCAATCCAATGTGGGCCCATATGCAACACCAAGTGGCACAAAAAACTCAAGACATCCCTAACTACCTGGCCCTTTTTTTATCCTTGCTTTGTTAACGCCAGAACATTGCGAGCCATTTGGCGGCCCACTCACGTTTTTTGTCAGCCATATCTTTGGAAGCAACAGATATGTAAAACACCTTGGCTGGGCCTCACTAGCGTTGGCGGAACAGCTCTGCTATAGGCCCGCTGCTAATTAGTGGCATGCTAGGCTATAATAAATGACAGTAATTAACTTTGGTGTGACACCTCGCCCCAAATGATCAACATCCTGGCACCTGGTGAGACATCTTCAGCTAGAGTTACAGTTATAAGAGTCCTGTGGAGGAACAGTGTGTGGGGAGGGGGATGAAGGGAAATCCGATCCCCTTTTTTCACTCTGTTTTCCAGACACAGCACCATGCCTTCGCCCAAGCCACCGCCATGTCAAGTGTCCCCTCCTTTCTCCAGTGACCTTGTCCCTTTGCGGTCCAATTCAAATCCCTCTGATGCACGTTAACTGTTCTTGGATCAGATGTAGCCCCTCCCTCCCGTTCCCTAGAGACATCTGTCCTTTTTCTCACTGGTTACACAAGACAAGAGGGACGCGGTTAGCCTTTTCTCTACACTCGCGCTCACACGCACACATACACACACACACACACACACACAGTCACACACCTCTGCCTAAACAAAAGATGAATGAGTGTTGTCACCGGTGCTGCGCAGGGTGATGTCACGTGGGGAGAATAAGGGCATTCTCTGCTGCAGAACTCCTGACAACGCAGAAAGCTTCCTCAACTTTGGAGTAAACAGGCAAAGCACTCAATCTCCCGCTTTCTGTGAGTCATTTCATTAGCTCTAATGGAAATAAACAAACTTTCACATCAGCCCAAAGAGCTGGGGGAGGCGAGATCCAGTCCGGTTGCTGTTTTGGCAGTTTTTAATTGGTAGTTCAACGCTCTAATGAGGACGTTCTGGAAAGGGATCCTTCCAGGGAGTTGTTAAATAGCCATAGACTGTGTTTACCCCTTATACTAAAGAGCTGGATTTTATCATTTATTAGGTCTAGGCTAGGACTAAACTGTAGCATCAATGGGGATTCACCATTGCAAAGCCTGTTAAGTCTAAGACTTGAGGAATGCTAGTCTAAGCTTAACCTGGGTGGAGGAAATTAGGCCCTAGATTTACTAATCAGTTATGACATATTATGCAGTAAATAGGACAACGCGAATGTGAGAAAATTTAGTGACCAATACTTAACATTTTATATAGCGCTGTTGTCTCTGTCGTCCCTGAAGCTGCTCTGTACCCTGTGTGATTCATTCTGGAGGAATGGGCCAATAGGAATGCAAAATTCCAAATTCCAAAATGACCTGGAATTAAATCATTTTACACTTGCATTGACAGTTATGAAGGTTTTTGTCTTCTCCTGTAAAGTAGCTATTTTCAAGACACGTTTTTAATTGGACAGTGATGATATATTAAAATCAGCAATAATCAAAACATTTTTGATAGAGACAGTTAGAGAGAGACACTTTTAAATTTGTTTATCGAATTTGGACCCTTTTTTCTCACAATTCGGTGCAGCCAATTAACCCACTCGTGACTCCCCCTATCACTAGCAATGCTCCCGAGACTAGGAGGGTAAGGACTTAGCGCAGGTCTCCTCCGAAACATGTGAAGTCAAACACCACCTCTTCAACTGCCGCAGGAGTGGCATTGCCGGGCAGCCGACACACTCAGAGGAAAGTGCAGGGTCCTCTGCACCAGCTCTACGGCCAACATCGCTTTAAAAGAGTGATGAGGAGAGAGAGCGCCATCTACCCACCCGGAGAGAGCACAGCCAATCGTGGCAGTGCATTAGACCACTGAGCCACTCAGAGCCTTAGTACCACATGACTTTAACTGCACTGCCAGTGTTTTTTTTTAACTGTATCTTTACCTGTGTGTTTACTTTGAAATGCAACAGAACAAAGCTAATCAGATGTATCTTATGCTGTGATTAGACCTGCAATTTGTACAGATCAGGGCCCAACCGATATATCCGGATTCTGATGTTTTATCAGTTAAAATAACATCACTGATAATTCTTGTTAAACATCTCAAGATGTCACAAATGTGTTAAGGCAATACAATTCTTGAGAATTTTTTATTTATTTTTTTTTTTTAATCATATTTCAGATATTCATATTTCAATCAGGAGGTGACGTTTTTTTTTTTGCTTTAGCCAGCTAGCATAAATAAATGCAACCAACCAAACAAAACAGTTTGTCCTTTCTGTTTGAGGAAAGACATAAATGGTTAAAATGAGAATTCATTAATTAAATGTTTTATTTAATAATTTAATGTTGAAATAGAGGCTTAAATAATCGTATGTAATCTATTTAATCCCTATTTAAACATGCCCTGCTAATATTTGATTACATGTTTAATTAAAATCCCTTAATTCATTAATGAACTATCAGTTTATTTATTTATTTATTTTCATGCACGTTGCACAATAAAATAATGAAATCTCTCAATATCAGTTCAGGTTGATTGGCTAGAATGCACATTCCATGGCTACTTCTGTCTGCTAACACTAGCTTCCACAAAGATTATATGGTGCGGTCGCCACTGAAGCAGGCGTAATGTCTCAAAGCTGACCCAAGCTGTTAAGGGAAGCCGGCAATTTGATCAAAGTGGTTCTAAGAAACACCCCTGCTGCTCCTAAGACTCAGGTGCAGCCGTCCTCTTCCACTCTGGCATCAGACAGCCTGCCCAGGGTCAGTAGCTCCTTACCTAGATTGCATGCCCATGTGGGGCCTGTATGGATAGCCCAGCTGGTTTTGTCCATGGGTTCGACGTTGGCCTCACATATGGATGCCCACTAGGGACCACCAGGGTCAGTCATGGGACCAGGAGGGGTTAAACATAGGCCCTATTTGGGTTGTACACTGCACATGGGGCCTAGATGGGACCCATGTGAGATTAAGGTGGGCTGTAACAATGGGCCCCATTTAAGAAACCCAACTGGGTCCCAGTAACAACACATGTACAAACACACTCAGAGCCCCTGCCCACCTGGAACCTACCTAGCCCATATGAGAGCCCCACATAAGCATGTTTGCTGTGTAGGTAGGGCAGTCTGTCCTAACATTAGCCAACTTAACAGTAGGCTACCATTCACCCCTATTCCTAAAATCAGTAAATCTCGCTCTAGAAATCACCTGTACCTCAGGTGGAGTAAGGGCTAAAATTTTCATTTTGGCTGGAGTTCCCTTTTAAATTGTACTACAGTTCTTGAATATGCTAATTTAGCTCAGTTTCATGCTCAGTGAGCACTCATTTGAGTGGCTATCCATGCTTGGTTCTTTTGTAGCAATACTTTTCATGTATAGATTTTACATGACCTGGTAGACCACCCACACTGCCCCCATGAAGTAAACAGCACCTAAAGCTTTCATTTATTAGAGACTGGAGAGAAAATCAAGTTCCACTTTCACTTCAGAGCTGTTCAAAGCTGTGGGTCTGGAAGGATGTGAGCTTAACTTAACTGAAAACAGGAGAACAGGTAACCGACAAGTCAAACAAAGCAGCTGCCGCTGTTCTTAGAACAACAGACTGAGAATCTCAGAGTCCAGACCTCGACCTCATTGAATGTTTGTCTTTGACTCCTGTACTGGACTGTACTCAATGGCATTTTTGCCGAACCTCATCTCTTACCTTTCTGTATGAATACAATTGACTGTTTTATGGTAGTGCTCAGGCTTTATAGTGTGTGTGTGTGTGTGTGTGTGTCTTAGTCCATGGATTCTTTACCTTTTTTTCTGTAATGAATTCTCCCTGTTTTCCTCCACTAATCCTCTGTGTGTACGGCATCACATTACGCCGTTCTTCAGTTTAATGCATTTTAATAGCATTAATACCTGCAGACGCCACGAGGCCTCTCAAATCTCAGCAAAGCTGCTTTGCCACCCCTGAAAAGACTACTCCACCAAAACAGAGGCCTTATGTGAGACTTGACATGGTTCGCTGTGAGCAAACTGAAGCTTGCTTTTTAAGCCTTGGATCATCCGAGCCGTCCGCATCCAGCTGACCTCACTCACTTAATAAAGGCACTTATAAACTGCCCAGAATAGATTAAAACAATGTGTAGAACATAGTAATGGCCTCAGCACACATGTATTAGATAGACGACCCATTTGGAAAACAGACATTCCCCATTTTCTTTCCCAGTGTGGTCCTGCTATCAACCCAACCCCTCATAACTCCTGCTAGCACTAGCAATGCTCCAGTAATGACAGTATGAAGGCAAGTACGTAACCCCTGTCTTCTCCAATACATGGAAAATATTTTTCGAACCCTTGCAGCAGCATTGCTGGGCAGCCAACACGCTCGGAGGAAAGTTCCATGTGCCCAGCTCCACCACACCGGCTAACAGACGCCTGGGCCGGCCAACATCGCTTATGAGAACGCCATCTACCGCCTACCCTAGAGCCATCTATCCTTCAGTGAGCGCTTAATATATCCAGAAAATAATCAGTGTGAATGTTTGTCACCTCAACGGTCCTAATGTTATGGCTGATCTGTGTATATCGTTGTTGTAACACAAAACATGACATTTTGGACTGAGACCCATTATGTCAAAAAGTGGCAAAAATTAGATTGCATGACAGCAGTGTGTTAAGGTATGTAAATGACCTCTGTTCTGATTGGCTGCCCTGTATCGTACCTCACACCAAAATAGCAGTGCAGGCTGACATACTCCAAAAATGTCAGAAACTGTGCCCTATTCACTATGTAGTGCTCTACTTTGGGGTCCCGCCCTTTTGTTGTGGAGTCTAAAAAACTTCAGTGCACTGTAACAATCCCACAATGCACCGTAATATCTAGTACAGGCAGTGTATACTAAATGCACATTGAATACCCATAATACATTCCACTGTTCACTACCTTGTAGGGGACAGTGAATAGGGACAGTGCACAGTTTCGGACCCAGCTCAAAAACCATGTAGCTGTGTTTACAGATTACTGAGGAGTGAAGGGCATGTTCTGAAGCGTTGAGATTGTTTACAGACTACATCGCACTCTTTCATTAAAGAGACGCAAGAGGAACAGTGGGGTTCTGGCTGTTCGGCCCTTTAAGTTATTTAGCATTCTTTAATTATGCAAGTCCTTCTTGTTAAATCAGGTGAATGGAGGCATGTAAGGTAAGCGAGAGAGAGAGAGAAAGAAAGAGAGAGGGACTTCCTGGGTGCTTCATCGCTGCATACACCCAACACCCCCCCAGCAACCCCTCCAAAGTGACAGCAGAGGTTGCCCGGTGGAGACGAGGGTCAAAGCGACCAGAAATTAGACGAGAAAACATCTAAACAAGGTTAGAGAAGCTGCCTCATGCATTATTCCCACGCCTCTGACTCTCTCTAAACTTCGCTCTTTGGGGGATTGTCTGACATCCCAGATGAATAATTAAGGACTGACCTTTCATTCTCATTAAAGGTGATGCCTCTGTGTGTGTGTGTGTAGGTAGTGTTTCCCTCCACGGCCCATGTTTGCTTGGTGAAGGGAAGACCATGGCTCACGTTTACAGCAAGCCACGACGCACCTGAGCAAGCCAGCAGTTCCAGGTGTGGAAACCGAGGAACAGCTTTGAAAGTTGGCCAGTTCGTACAGTACACAGGGTTGCCAAGTATCCATAAATGAAACCAGTTCATTTTTTTTCACTCATTATTCTGCTACTCAGCATTAGTGGACTTGAATCAGATTGGGGGGGGCGGGGGGGTGATAGCATTATCGTGACATTCCTAATGCATGTCATATAATTATAATCTGCTTTTAAGAAATTATAATGGCTTATGTCAGGCTTTTTTACGTTACCATCACATCATAAGTCATATCAAGCTTTATTAAGGCATTTTTATGCATTATGAACTTCATAGGAAATGTTACCTTCGTTTCCAAGATCTGATTTTACGGCTTGTAGAGATAGTAATTTTGCAGTGTTGAAGCTGCAGGTTGTCCGAGAAAACTTGCTGAGCGTTCAGGTCCTTGCTAGGTTAGGAGAAGGCTAGCTGCGGAGGGCAGAGAGGGGGTGGAGTGCAGTAATTTCTGGCCCGAGAGGAGAAGGTGTTCCAGGCAGAGCGTATTTATAGCCAACAGAGAAATAATTCATCGTGATCAGAGTGCAGATCCTACTCTCACTAGTCACTGAGAAGCTCGGGCAGAATCTCTCTCTCTCTCTCTCTCTCTCTCTCTCTCTCTCTCCTTTGTAGCTCTCTGCTGAGTTTCTTTCCAGCAGAATCTTGCTATCTCTCTCCCCTTTTACACAAAGCCTGCCAGGTGAAGGGAGCTTGTTTCTTTGAAGTCACTGTGTATGTGTGTGTGTGTGTGTGTGTGTGTGTGTGTGCTACTGTTCTTATGCTGTCAGGTGGATCTCTGTAAAGTGGAGGCCTTGGAGATGTCTGCAGCGTTCTGCCACCTCCACAGCCAATGTTCCCAACATCACCCAACACAGCACTCAAAGAGGCTCCCACGAATCAAATCACACTCAAAAGCACCCACCTCAAAGCCTCCTACACCTCAAACGCCATGCCGACGACGACCATTTCAGACACCGAGCACAGAACTCCCAATACAACCCATCTCAAAAAGTTCTTACATCTTCCAGCTCATGTCCAAAACCCATGTCCCGCATTTCCCAACACACCCAGACTCCTGTCTCAGACAAGGTCTGCATTTCCCAGCATTCTCTGACATCAATCTTGAAAACGTCTACATATCACAGCACACTCAACACCCATCTGACAGAAGGCATTTGTTTCCCACAACTTCAAGTTTAATCTCAAGCAGTTGGTCTGCATATCCCAACACACTCCGAACTGCTATCTCAATTTAGTTTAACACCTATATCCAAAAAGGTCTACATCTACATCACCACCACCCAACACTAAACTCTAAAAGCTTTTATTCTCCAACTCTCCAATCTCAGTTACAATCTGAAAAAATGATGTAATCTTTTCACCAATACAAATTAATACCAATCTTATCAGTCAACATTATTTCTCCAACACACCCAACACCATCCATTAATTCTCCAACTATCCATTAATTCTCCAACACCATCCAGAACTATCCATCAATTCTCCAACACCATCCATTAATTCTCCAACACCATCTAAAATTATATAAATTATCCAACATCATTTACTTGGAATTGCTTATGTATTATAATCTCAGTCTCCCAACACAACCCAAACAACCCAAAATTAATCTCAAAAAAGGTCTGTAATTCCCAACACGATCTCAAAAAGAGCTACACCAACACCCAACACCAATGCCAAAAAATACCTAATTAAACCCAGTCTTAATCTCACCTCAGCAAAGAACCTCCTCCCCCAACCCAATCCAACATTAATCTCAAAAAAGCTCATTGCTTCCCAACACAATCTCAAAGAGAGCTACATTTTCCAACAGAACCCAACACCATCTATTAGTTCTCCAACACCATTCAACACCATCTATTAGTTCTCCAAGACCATCCTACACCACCTATTAGTTCTCCAACACCATCCAACACCATCTATTAGTTCTCCAACACCGTCCAACACCATATATTAGTTCTCCAAGACCATCCAACACCATCTATTAGTTCTCCAACACCATCTATTAGTTCTCCAAGACCATCCAACACCATCTATTAGTTCTCCAACACCATGTAACACCATCTATTAGTTCTCCAACACCATCCAACACCATCTATTAGTTCTCCAACACCATCCAACACCATCTATTAGTTCTCCAACACCATGTAACACCATCTATTAGTTCTCCAACATCATCCATCTTGGAATTGCTTGGAACAGCTTGGAATCTCAGTCTCCCAACACAACCCAAACAACCCAAAATAACCCAACATTAATCTCAAAAAGAACTACATTTTCTAACACAACCCAACACCAATGCCAAAAAGCAGTAAGTGTGTTTCTGTTATTTTAAGTATTTTTACAAGAACGAATCCCTGCCTTGTGGCAGCAGAGGTTAAAACTTTATTCTGCATATCTCAACCTCCCTGAAACACAGCATTCATATCAGATGTGAATAAGCAGGCATAGCATTTGCATAGCAACAATCGACAATTATCCTTCACAAAACACTCTAATTTAAAACTGCACAGGAATGAATGATTTCTGTTCTTAGACGTTTTCCTCACCAGAAGACGCTCCTTGACCGCTCTGGCTGACTGAAGCGTTCAGGCAGTTAGTGCTGAAAGGTTGCAGCTCAGTGGGAACATTTTATTACTAACATTCTTCTCTCCTTGCTTTATAAAAGTGTGGACATAGTAGGAGAATAATGTGTCTGATTATTTAAATACAGACTTATTGGAGGGTGGACAATGGCACAGCAGTAGTGTGTGTGCTGCACAGCTCCAGGGGCCTAGGGTTATGGGTTCAATCCTTTCACCGATCTCCATCTATGAGTACTGTGGTGTGCTTTCCCTGTCTCTGTGTGGGTTTCCTCCCACCTCCTGCTAAATTGCGGTGTGAGTTAGTGAGTGATACCCTGCGAAGGACTGGCACCCTGTCCAGGGGGTATTCCCTAAAGATTCCGGTTCTGGACCCACTGTGACACCCAGAGCTCGACAGGTGGATAAGAAGATGATTCATGATTTTTATGCAGAACAGAAAGAAAATTCTTCTCCACAAATCCCAGCTTAGAAAAATATGGTCAAAGAACAAGAGTAGCCATGCTCCGGGGTGCCCCAGAGCAGAAAGATTAAGGGCCTTGCTCACAGGCTAATTAGTGGCAGCTTACTGGACCTGGCTGTCGAACCCACAACCTAATGATTAATTACCCAGCTCTCCAACCACTGATTCACCACTGTCCTATAAAAATTGTTCTCTTCCTAGGGTGATCCATGCTGTGGCACCCCTGGAACAGAGAAGTTAAAGATCTTGCTCAATGACCTATCAGTGCAGCTTACTGGACTGGGTATTGAACTCACAAACTATTGATTAATAACCCAGCACTTTAACCACCAATTCACTACTGTCCTAAAATTGTTCTCTTTATAGGGTCAGCCATGCTATGTTGCCCCTGGAGCAGTAAAGTTAAAGACCTTGCTCAAGGACCCATCAGTGGCAGCTTACTGGTCTGGGCATAGAACGCACAACCTAATGATTAATAACATCCTAATGATTTACTACTTTCCTATAAACATTTTTCTTTTCCAAGGGCCAGCCATGTTATGGCACCCCTGGAGCAAAGATTGTTAAGTGCCTTGCTCAAGGGCCCGGGCTTAGAGAAACCAGGTACTGAACCCACAACCTTGTGACGACTAACCCAGCGCTTTAAACACTGAGCAAAAAAGTGTCTACAATTCAGTCTGATAAAGAACCAATGGTGTAGCCCTTTGGGCCAATGGTACAGGGGGCCACAGAGACAAAAACTGTTATTATAAGAAAATAAATCTTTATTCTTAACAACACAGCTCAGCCTATCTCTCTCTCTTTCTCTCTCTCTCTCTCTCTATCTATCTATCTATCTATCTATCCCTCTCTCTCCCTGCTGTTTCTGGCCTGGTTCTATCCCGGGTTTGTGGGAGCGAGGCGTCCGGCTCGGCCATCTGGAGCTGCAGTGCGCTTCAGCCTGCTGATACTGCGCCAGTACACATACACACACTCAGTGCAACTCAGAGTACATTCACACGCACATACACACACACACACACACTTCTCCTCAGAGCACATACACACTGTCAGGCTCTCTGAACCAGTCTGCGTCAGAGCCTGGTGGTGTAGCAGACCCCATGCTAACTAGTGCTAACACATTCACACCGGTGCTACAGAACAGCAGGGCTCGGAAACCAGGCCAAACTTTCAGTGTACACAGAAGCTGTCCTGCGCATTGGGCTAACCCATGCTAAAGACCTCTAATCATGCTAATTGTGCTAGCATAACTGCAGCACTCTTCAGAACACCCCCCAACCCCCGGTCCCATCCCACCACCAGCTATTGATTTGCTACCTCCATTAGAAGGTATTCATAACTGGAAGATGATAAAATTGCACTCAATCTGTGCCGATCCACCTGTCATTTACTACAATGAGCTTTGACTGTTTCTATAGGCCCTCTAATCACAGTGCCTTTAAACAGGTAATCTATCCTGCAGGCTGTGTGGGAATAGAAAGGGCCCGATTCACAGAGCTCTACAGTATTGAAGTCCTATTCATAAAGGCTCCCTGCCAGTGCTCCTCGCCCTGCTCCCTGTTTAACACTTGATGGCAACGGTCATAAAGCTGATCTGCACCAAGAGCCTTTTCGAGCTTAGAGTACGGCTCAGCTTGACCCGCCATCCTTTAAGATCCACGGAAGACAAGCGTCCAGACCTTTTCTGTCCTGGCACCAAAGTGGTGGAACGAACTTCCCCTGGGTGTCCCACACTGTCTTCAAACGCAGACAGAAGACCCTCGTCTTTCAAGGGTACTTGGGCGAAGTGTAGTGTAGAGTATCATGGTCTCCATACTGACTTTTGTATTTAGTCGTATCTAAGCTTAGAGGCATCTTTTGGATCCCAGCCAGATCCAACAAACTAGCTAAGGGTATTTTCTGAGTGACATTCGATCTTACAAAAGTGCATCACTGTGTTTGAGTGTCTGCTAAATGCCTTCAATGTAAATGTCAATGTAACACTGTGGTATTCTAACACCCTATCTTACACCCTGTGCAAGGCGCATCGCGATGCTCATTGCTATCTTACACCCCTCCAACAGTCTGTTTTAACACCCTCCGTCTGCTTGCGAATATATCTACGCCGATGGGCGTGGTGGTCTCGGAATGAGGGGTGTTCAGGTACATTTCTGGTGTATTGCTGTGTATCTTGGCAACGGAAAACACAGGAGGAGCTCCACTGACTGAAAACAACCTAGGCAGACGTCAACAGTCAGACGATCGTTGCTATCTTGGCAGTGAATTGTCAACACAGGCGCGTGCAGCCCAACGCGTGTACACCCCCCACTTACTTTCTGCCACTGAAAGAGCAACCCCACAAGGCAGACTGCACCTGGCTCTTAAAGGGAACAGCGAGAGACACAATGATTGGTTTATTGCACGTTACGCCCAAAACACACCCATGATTAATTAAGAGATTAATTATTACATGTCTTTTGTGCATTTCAAGCAACACAAGGTGCACTTTTCCTGCCGCTACAATAGCAAAGACATACGGACACTCCCTAAATCAAGCTGCAAGGTGCATGGTTGACGGCTCGCTGAAATAGGGCCCGTAATCTCCACTACAGCCAATCAAAATTCAGATATTAATGAGCCAATGCATATTAATGACCAGTGCTCCGCCTGTTTGGATGCCAATAAAAAGAATCCTAATCCTAATAAAAAGAAGAAGGTTTGGTAAAACTCAACATATAGAATAAATCTCATGACATTAACAGTAGTATCAATTCAGCAGCAGGCAGGCATCTACCGAAGACGCGCTGCATGTGATGTGACCTTAGGCGGATGTGCAGCATGCATAACAATGAAGCGAAATTACTGTCGTCAGACACACGCTGGCGTAACTTTCACAGGCAGATCAGATCAGATTGCCTCTAATTATAAACACAAGCACACAGCATCCAAAAGGCCAGTATTGTATGTGGTTGAATAGAGCTGCATTCCTTTTCTCAAGCTTTTCAAATCTCCTGACACACACATACACACACACACACACACACTGCCCCAAGCCTGATCAGCCGCCTACAGATGAAGTGTTGGGTTAGTTTCTAATGACTAACATGCTGACTAATGCAGAGCTGTTGATGTGGAGCTCGGGACCAGCGCTGCAGCCGGAGAAAAGATGCTGATTAGCAGGCGGTATAAGCTCACATACACTGTGTCCAAAAGTATCTGGACACCTGCTCACATGGCATTTGCTCTGAAATCAAAGTTAGTAATTGGCAAAGCTTTGCATTTCACGTTGAAACATTGCTGTGAGAATTTGATTGCATATTATTATCATGCTCTTCAGCTACAATATATATATATATATATATATATATATATATATATATATATATATATATATATATATATATATATATATTATATTTAAATATATATTTATAAATGCAATAATACTGATAATGCCAGAATTCTATATCTACACTGCAAAATCCAACCTCTGAATGTTAGAATGTGTACATTAATAATAGGTTGAATAAAATAAGGCAATATACTAAACTGAGCAGTGCAATGTTGGAGAACCCAAATGAGTTCTTACAGTATACATAGATAGGTGACTTGTCCTTGAAGAGCATTCCGAGGATTTCATCAGTTTTAGCAACCAAAAATCTTTAGCTTTTCTCCCTGAAGGTTTTCTCTAGCTGGTTGCAAAGCAATCTCAGGCTTTCTAGCTTTAACTTTCAGTTCGTTTTAAAAAACACTCTTGATGCAGATCTTGTGATGTCACATTCGCAGAATTTCTTGCATCACTGCAACATCAACTGAATCAATGGATATGGATCCAGTGCACTCTGCAGCCATGACTTAGCAAAGTATCTCTAAGCAGTGCATGACTTGCCTACTTTTGACCTGGACACTGCTTAGGTGGCACCAGTCAGACCCAGCCTCTCCTGCAGTCCTCTGCAGATGTGCGTAAAATATGACATGGACGAGAAAGAGTTGAAGCCATCAAAAAGAATTATGGAGCGTTTGAGGCAGAAAGGGTCAGACAGGGACCTGATTGGACATTGATTAAGTGTAGCAGCAGCATCTGTCATGTTGTGCAGTCCAGCACTTAGCGCAGCACAAATTCTAAACAACTTCTAATCCTTAACCCTTTCATCAGCACAGCCATGCAGGAGAGACATAGTCTGGAGTCTAGACATAGAATACTAGCTAAATAACTGTAGATCTTGATTTCCTTCTGATTTACTTTCCGAATAATTTTTATGACTAATACTAGACTGTGAATCCTAGAATACTATACTTCAATAGTACCTGTAGCTCTAGAATAGTATAATTTAATAATAACTCTAGTTATTATATATCTAGATCTAGAAAATGTCTACAGATATAGTTATTGTAGATTTAGATTTAGTAAAAATGGTACAATTTATTAGCCAGTGGATCTATAATAGCAGCATTGCATAGTAACTCTAATTACAGATAATTACAGAATACCTAAAGTTTTACTAACTCTAGATTTAGAATGGTTCAATGCAATAGTAAAATCAGATTTAGAACAGTAGAAATTAATAGTAACTATAGATTTAAATAGTAATTTTTGATCTAGAACAGTAGATCGTAATAGTAGAATCGTAGTGGGCTTGGACCTGTTTAGCAAATAGATCTAGAATGCAAGAATTGAATCATAACTCTAGATATAAAATAGTTTAATGTATTCGCAAGTAGATCTAGAATTCTAGGATTAAACCGTAACTCTATTTACTAAAGACCTACATGTATAATTCTAAAGATTCTTTTATAGCTCTAGCTATAGAGCTAAAGTAACTCTAGATATAGAATAGGATAATAATAATAATAATCACTGAACAATAAGAACTAACTAGAGTAAAACAGTCTAGATTACATGGCAGTTATAAACCTAGAATGATAGAGTGTATGAATAACTCTAAATCCAGAATATTTGAATATAAAATCAATTGAAATATGAATTAATTAATTCTGGTATCATTCATAAGTTACTCTAGTTACTATATGAATCTATTTACTATATAAATCTCTAGAGCAATAATAACTCTAGATTTAGAATATATTATAGTAATCAATAGTAACTCAAGGGCTGGAATGTAAATCTAGACATTAAATGGTAGAACTGATAAGCAAGAAGAGCTAAAATGCTAGAATTCAACAGTAACTGCAGTAAGTTTTAGTCAATTATAATATAATTAGTAATGTTTCGATTCTTTTATAGATCTAGATATAGAGTTAAAGTAACTCTAGAATAAGAGAATAATAAAAATAATAAAAACAATAACAAACCAGGGCAAGAGTGTAACTCCTGCAGTCCTAGAACATTAAATTAAATTCTAGATTTAGTATTCAGGAATACTAGAACTTCAAAGCAATGTAATCAGTCTGCATGATCTAGATTAAGATAACACTCATGTTTGGAAAAGTGTACAGTTCTAATATACAGATGAAAAGAACCTGCTTAAGAAAACACTCGTATGTATAATAAGAGGCTGTAACTACCTCAATTAAGATGAATATCTGGGGAGCTACAGTGCCACAGGTATTATATTACAGCTTAATATCCACACAAATGCAAACCTTATCAAAACCTCTGAAGTAAGACGTGATAAAGATCAGTGAATTAATTGCAGCAGGGAATCTGATAATCATTGTTTTTGTTTGTTTGTGTCCACATTTCCTTAATTACAGCTTTTTCCCTCTCTCTGCCCATTCCCTACTGTCAGATAAGCAGAACTCAGCAGAAACTTTTCTTCACAGCTAGCTTTCCCTCAGTTACATAATGAGGATGAAGTGAGGCGTGGAGACACTGATGGGCATAATGCTGAAGAAAGCATTGTTGGCACTATCCGACAGAATCATCTCTTGACCAAACTTAGTCTCTTCAACAAGAACAAGAAGCGCAATCAGCGAGAATGTGCTATCAGAGCCGTCTGAAGAGACCGAGCGGTGCAGCGGCAGAGCGAATCAGGATGCAATGAAGAGTGGAAGTGTTTCAGATAGCTCTTATCTGAACAGCTGCCCAGCAGGTGGCCATGAAAACAAGCAGGTTTGAAGTGGGACAACTGCAGAATAGCCAGGGTTTGCTGTAGTTTAGGCTTCTCACATGCAACAACCTGGAAATATGTCTACATCAATTACAGCAGTTTGATTTTGATGTAATAAAGTCTGCTTCTATCCTTTTATGTGTGAAAACAGTGTTTTTTTAGTCTTAACTTTATGGTTTATGTCAAGCAAATATACTGTGTTTATAAGCAGTTAGTCATCCTGCATGTTTAAGGTGGTAGTAACTTCAGGCTCCTGCAGATGGCGTCGCACAAGGATGATCAGGCTATAAATTCCTGGTCCCTGGGGGTGTGTGTGAGGGGATTCATAGACAGAATGATGGATCGTAGCTGGAGATAATTGAAGATTATTTACTAAAACATGTAAAACCATCATTTGCTGTCTAGATGAGAATATTTGTTAATAAATATTCATTAAATGTTATTATATAATAGCAGTAACATTCACGTGAAAAAGGATTCTACACAAAGGTCTTATGCAAAAGTTTTGGCACCCCAGCTTAAATAATACATTAGGGGGGGTTCTAACTCCTCAGAACCACCGGAGGTTCCTGGTGTTTTAATCCCACTGTAGGAACAATTCGGTCAGTCAGAATATAGTTATGGATTAGTATTCCTTAAGGTGTAATAAAAGTCACAGGGGCTCTGAGTGGCTCAGCAGTCTAATGCGAGTTCAGATCCCCAACCATGCCATTTAGCCAGACAGAGTCCGAGCACAATTGGCGGTGCTCTCTACAGGGGGGTAGAGGGCGATCCCTCCTCTCATCACTCTTGTGTCTGTTGAGCTGGGGACCCGGGCGTTCCCAGTGCTTTTCCGGTGTCGGCTGCCTAGCAATGCCGCATCAGGGGCAGTTCAAAAAGAGGAGGACATGCAAGTCCTTACCCTCCTAGTGTCGGTGGGTTAATTGGCGGTACCAAATTAGGAGACGTTTATGTATTTTCTGCACATTTTAGAAACAAACCCTTAAAAAACATGATATGACATATTTAATGTGCCATTACTTTTTCACACTGCACATTAAATGTCCAATTAAGCAAAGAATCAATCATTGTACTTCAGGATGAGTCTCTGTAGTGGAGAGGAATTGATTATCACTTAGAAAATGTTTAAAAACACATTATTTGACCAGGGATGGCCTGACTTCATCTACTGTGGCAGCTGTCAAAAGATGCATATATGGGCAAGCCCCTTTGACAAGAGCCAAACAGCGATGTCTAGACGACTGGGTCAGCACATCTCCAAAACATCAGGCAGGTCTTGTAGGGTGTTCCTGGTATGCAGTAGACAATCCCTAGAGAGCTCTAAGAAAGAACAACCAGTCATGTGCACCTAAGGCTCATTGATGCGACCCATGAAGGTCCCACCTCACAACTTATAGACCTTAAAGGATCTGCCGCTAACATGAGTCTTGGTGCCAGATACCACAGGACGCCTTCAGAGGTCTTGTGGAGTCCATGCCTCGAATGGTCAGATCTGTTGTGACTGCACAAGGGGGACCAAATCTATATATCTATCTATATATATATATATATATATATATATATATATATATATATATATGTGTGTGTGTGTGTGTGTGTGTGTGTGTGGAGATGACGTTATTTGACCTCCAAAGTGGTGTTCAGGCATTATAATGCCAGTGAACTAATTGCTAAACCCAGCAGGGACCTTTACACACACACTTCAATATTATCTATGTTCAATTTGCAGCTTCTCCATTCATTTCCTGTACAAAGCCTCAGCTTCACCCCATTAGACTGAACCTCAGCGGAAACGGCTCTAACATACAGCAAGTTTGACAATGAAGAGAAAGTGAGTTGTGACAGTGCAGAGTGAGATCATATTAAAGTGTGTGTGTGTGTGTGTGTGTGTGTGTGTGTGTGTGTCTATGATCAAATGTTAACCATGTGGAAGCTGGCAGTGGTCTCCAAGTATGTGCTGAGTAAGGTTCTTTCAGTCCACTGTAAGAGCAACCTAAAAGATCTGCTCTCGCAGAGATAAGAGGACAAGTGATTAGGTCAAACCTCTCTCAACTGGAGGCCATGAGTCTTCTCCAGTAGATTTCAAAGATTTCAGGGAGACATCTGGTGGTTTTAACCTAAGTCTGTTTCTCCTACTCCTATGCAGAGCTCAACTTTACAATGTAATCTGGCAGAGATTTAGAGCTGAATTCTATTGAACTTGATGCCAGCAATGGTCTATTGATCAACTTCTTTGAAGTGCAAAAATAACCAATCTGTAATCTGGTAGAGATGGGAGTAGAAGTGATGATGGGTGTGTTTAAAGAGTGTCAGAAGTGTGTTGTCAGAGCCAGACATCACCCAACCAAAACCAGCAAGTGGTCTGTGGCCAATCTCTGAATGTTTAAGAGCAGTGAATCTTAAGAAAACATCTGGAGAAGGTGTTTTTTGGTCTTTAACCAAGGCCTTTAGAGCTTACATTTTAATGGTGTCAAAAGTAGAAGTGTCCTGAGGAACTTTTGGAGGTTCTGATTAAATGGAACCTCTTAAGGTGCTTTGAGGAGCCTTTAATAAAAGTTTTTTCTAGAAGATAAAAGTTCCTTGAAGGTTCCTCAAAGCATCATTTAACAGGGATAGTCTGGCAGAGATGAGAAAAGTTAAAGTTCAGATTCAAATTTCATCAAACTTGATGCCAACAGAGGCTCCAATCGAAGAATCAAGTTCATTTTCATTCCAAGTCTGTAAAATGTCTGTAATCTAGCAGAGATTACAGAGAACTGTCGAGTAAGGGTTCAGAACCAACCTCCCCCCAACTGTGATCTCTTTAAGTGCAAGAACAAAAACAATCTCGAGTTCAGCTTTATTCCAAGTCAGTTTCTCCAAAGTGAAGTTTAACAACATGAGATGTCTGTACTCTAGCAGACCTCGGACTACAAGTGATTAAGCTTGAGTTTAAAGCTGTCCAGAGTGAGGGTTTAGACCCAAACATCCCACAACTGCATCCTGAATCTCTTTAAGTGCAAGAACCAAAGATCTTGAGTTCAGCTTCATTCACAAGTCTGTTTCTCCAAAGCCTGTAAATCAAATAGATATGAGTCAGATATGAGTCAGATATGAGTCTACAAATGACTGGTCTAATGTTTAAAACCATAAAACTGAGTGTTCAGAACCAAACTTCCCCCAAACTGTGACCTCTGATCGATCTGAAGATCTCAAGTTCATCTTCATTCCATGTCTGTTTATCCAAAGTGAAGTTTAACAACATGAGATGTCTAATTGGACAGAGATGGGACTACAAGGGATTAAGCTTAAATTTAGACTAAGGGCTCAGAATGAAACTTCCCCCAACTGCAATCTCTTTATTGCATGTTTCTCTAAAGTGCTGCTTAACTATACGGCATGTCTGTAATCTGGCAGAGATGAGATTATCAGTAATTCAACTCAAAGTTTTAAATCGTCAGGAGTGAGTACTCAGAATCAAACCTCCCCAGAAGCATCCTCTGTATCTGCAACAACAGAAGATCTGGAGATTCCAAGATCTAAAGTTCATCTTCATCTCAAATAAGATGTCTGCAATCTGACAGAGATGGGATTAGAAATCATTAAGAATAAAGTTTAAAACCATTAAGAGTGAGAACCTCAGAACATCAAAACTTCCCCAACTGCAATATCTTAAAACGGCATGAATGAACGATCTGGAGATCTCCAGTCTGTTTCACTTTATGAGACAGTCTAATCTAGCAGAGATCAGACTACAAGTGATTACGTTTAAATGTAAAGCTGTCCAGAGTGAGGGTATAGACCCAAACTTCCCCCAACTGCAATCTCGTTAAATGCAAGAACCAAAGATCTCGAGTTCAGCTTCATTCCAGTCTGTTTCTGCAAAGTTCAGTTTAACAACCTAAGGTGTCTAATTTTGGAAAGATGCCACTACAACTGATTAAGCTTTTGAACCTGTTCCCATAAGTCTAAAACCATCCAGAGTAAAGGTTTAGACCCAAACTTTCCACAGTTGCAATCTCATTAAATTAAGATCTCGAGTTCAGCTTCATTCCAGTCTGTTTCTGCAAAATTCAGTTTAACAACCTAAGGTGTCTAATCTTGGAAAGATGCCACTACAACTGATTAAGCCTTTAAACCCGTCCCGAGTAAAGGTTTAGACCCAAACTTCCCTCAACTGCAAAAACGAACGACCTATAGATCTCAAATTCCTTTCATTCTCCTCATTCCAGTCAGTTTCTCCAAAGTTCAGTTTAACAACCTAAGGTGTCTAATCTTGGAAAGATGCCACTACAACTGATTAAGCTCTTAATCCCGTTCCCATGAGTCTAAACCCGTCCCGAGTAAAGGTTTAGACCCAAACTTCCCTCAACTGCGAGCTCTTTAGTTGCAAGAACGAAGGATCTCGAGATCTCGACGCCCGAACATGGAGCTCCGTCTAGCCGTATCAAGCTACAGCATCAAGCTCGAGCTCTCCACCGGCAGCGATTGCGATCTCGTCGATGCACGCGATCAGCGCGAGCACTGTTTTAAAACGCCGACAAGTCCACTGACCTGCTCATAGGAGGCAGTAGGTAGATGTGGTTGACGCTGGACTCAGCAGCAGGGTGGAGTTCCCCTCAGTCCCACGCGCTGGATGCCACAGAAGAAGCGCGAGAGTTTCAGCACCATGGACAGCGGCGAGGCTCCAGCCTCTAAACCACGACCCACGTTTCACTTCTCCGCGCGCCTCAGCAGTCCTTGCTTCCCTTTATCCTTATCTTCCTCTTCCCTCCCTCGTGCACTCCTTCCCCCGCGCCTCAGCTCGCGCTACACACTCCGCTCGAGAAAGATGAGGAAGATGATGCGGAACAACAGAAGCTGCCGCTGCGACGGCGCGAGCGCGTCACGGGGAGTTCAGGGAGAATGTGAAGAACGAGAGGAGCATGAGCACGCTACACGCGCGCGCGCCGAGCGAATACAAACACCCACACTCACACGCATATATGTCTGTAGAGGCGCGCGCGTGCGGTCTTTTTCTCCGGTAACGGACGGAGCGCGCGGAGCAGCGCGGGGAGCGACGGGAACGAGCGCGTGCAAAGCGCGAGGGGAAAGAGGGAGTGACTGAGAGAGCAGCGCAGAGTTAGTTTATAAGAGGAGGAGGAGATGGGCGGAGAGAGAGAGAGAGGTGGGGGGGGTGAGAGAGGGAGGAATGAGGGAAAAGAGTGGAGAGAGAGACAGAAAGAGAGAAAGAGAAGGAAACAAGGGAGAGAGAGAGAGAGAGAGAGAGAGAGAGAGAGAGAGAGAGAGAGAAAGGAGGAAACAAGGAAGAGAGAGAGAGAGAGAGAGAGAGAGAGAGACAGAGAGAGACAGAGAGAAAGGAGGAAACAAGGAAGAGAGAGAGAGAGAGAGAGAGAGAGAGAGAGAGAAAGGAGGAAACAAGGAAGAGAGAGAGAGAGAGAGACAGAGAGAGAAAGGAGGAAACAAGGAAGAGAGAGAGAGAGAGAGACAGAGAGAGAAAGGAGGAAACAAGGAAGAGAGAGAGAGAGAGAGAGACAGAGAGAGAGAGAGACAGAGAGAGAGAGAGAAAGGAGGAAACAAGGAAGAGAGAGAGAGAGAGAGAGAGAGAGAGAGAGAGAGAGAGAGAGAGAAAGGAGGAAACAAGGAAGAGAGAGAGAGAGAAAGGAGGAAACAAGGAAGAGAGAGAGAGAGAGAGACAGAGAGAGAGAGAGAGAAAGGAGGAAACAAGGAAGAGAGAGAGAGAGAGAGAAAGGAGGAAACAAGGAGAGAGAGAGAGAGAGAGAGAGAGAGAGAGAGAGAGAGAGAGAGAGACAGAGAGAGAGAGAGAAAGGAGGAAACAAGGAAGAGAGAGAGAGAGAGAGAGAGAGAGAGAGAGAGAGAGAGAGAGATACAGAAAAACTGAGCGTGGTGTTGGGAGAGGGAGGAAGCTGCTCTGGCTGGCAGATATGTACAAGAATGCCACAGTGTGAGAGAGAGCTGGTTAACACAGCAATAAGCACAGTACTAACACTGTGCCAACAGTGACACTGTACAGACTGCACAGTTAAACACAGTGGAAATATAACACACACATAGGCTGCACAGTTAAGTACAGTGTAAATATAACACACACAGACTACACAACTAAACACAGTGTAAATATAACACACAGACTACACAACTAAACACAGTGTAAATATAACACACAGACTACACAGTTAAACACAGTGTAAATATAACACACACAGACTACACAGTTAAACACAGTGTAAATATAACACACACAGACTGCACAGTTAAACAGTGTAAATATAACACACAGAGACTACACAGTTAAACAGTGTAAATATAACACACACAGACTAAACAGTTAAACACAGTATAAATATAACACACACAGACTACACAGTTAAACACAGCGTAAATATAACACAGAGACTACAAGTGAAAATATAACACACAGAGACTACATAGTTAAACACAGTGTAAATATAACACACAGAGACTACACAGTTAAACACAGTGTAAATATAACACACAGACTACACAACTAAACACAGTGTAAATATAACACACAGACTACACAGTTAAACACAGTGTAAATATAACACACAGACTACACAGTTAAACACAGTGTAAATATAACACACACAGACTGCACAGTTAAACACAGTGTAAATATAACACACAGAGACTACACAGTTAAACACAGTGTAAATATAACACACAGAGACTACACAGTTAAACACAGTGTAAATATAACACACAGAGACTACACAGTTAAACACAGTGTAAATATAACACACAGACTACACAACTAAACACAGTGTAAATATAACACACAGACTACACAGTTAAACACAGTGTAAATATAACACACAGAGACTACACAGTTAAACACAGTGTAAATATAACACACACAGACTACACAGTTAAACACAGTGTAAATATAACACACACAGACTACACAGTTAAACACAGTGTAAATATAACACACACAGACTGCACAGTTAAACACAGTGTAAATATAACACACAGAGACTACACAGTTAAACACAGTGTAAATATAACACACAGAGACTACATAGTTAAACACAGTGTAAATATAACACACAGAGACTACATAGTTAAACACAGTGTAAATATAACACACAGAGACTACACAGTTAAACACAGTGTAAATATAACACACAGACTACACAGTTAAACACAGTGTAAATATAACACACAGAGACTACACAGTTAAACACAGTGTAAATATAACACACAGAGACTACACAGTTAAACACAGTGTAAATATAACACACAGACTACACAACTAAACACAGTGTAAATATAACACACAGACTACACAGTTAAACACAGTGTAAATATAACACACAGAGACTACACAGTTAAACACAGTGTAAATATAACACACACAGACTACACAGTTAAACACAGTGTAAATATAACACACACAGACTGCACAGTTAAACACAGTGTAAATATAACACACAGAGACTACACAGTTAAACACAATGTAAATATAACACAGAGACTACACAGTTAAACACAGTGTAAATATAACACACAGAGACTACACAGTTAAACACAGTGTAAATATAACACACAGACTACACAACTAAACACAGTGTAAATATAACACACAGACTACACAGTTAAACACAGTGTAAATATAACACACAGAGACTACACAGTTAAACACAGTGTAAATATAACACACACAGACTACACAGTTAAACACAGTGTAAGTATAACACACACAGACTGCACAGTTAAACACAGTGTAAATATAACACACAGAGACT